>NC_056741.1:1937981399-1938051399 GCF_019279795.1 Protopterus annectens
CTTCTACTTATCACACCATCGTGGGGCGCTCTATTCAGATTTGCGGAGTCTCTGAGCTTATGTTACATTGAAAGGTTTTTATGACCAGGTAGACTATTAGTAGCTCTTTTTGATTTATATGCAATTTCCCCTGTTAAGAACAAATGCACTGCACTTTCAGGGAACCTTAGTGGGCCCCAAAGCTATGTCTGAACAGTCTGTGGTATGGTCTTGTCTACTTCTGGTAAAGAGAAAGTCACCTTAGAGTTCCCCTGTACGGTTGTCCTTCCACCATAGGAGTTCCTTTTCCTGGCATGGAAGGAGATGCACTAGGGTTTCCAAGGGTTAAGAAAGCTGCTCCTAAACATCTTTCAGGAACCACAGTACAGTGCCTCGTGTAACCAAGTGAGAACACGAGAATGCAGGATGTCATGCACCCCAATAACATCAAGAATTCTCTGCAGTGATAAGTTGCTTTGAAAGCAGACTAGTTAGCTTGTCAAGAAAGTAATCTTTTTTGGGGGGAAGGAAGGCTTTCTGTTTTAACTGAATCTATGAGGGCTCCCTGAAAGAGGACAAGTTTGAGATTTTTGAAAATTTAAAAGGTGGGACATTCGGAAAACAGTCTCCTATGACCTGAAAGGCATAAGGGTCTTTTCATGGGGACCTTCCCTGAATGAGGCAGTCATCTGAGTAGGGAGAAATACAAACCACCAGAATTCTGACTTATACTATCAGAGGAGTTAGACATGCGAAAAAAATGGAAGCATTAGATAGCCCAAATGGTAAGGCAGAAAACTGGAAATGAGAGACTGTAGCTATAAATATTTGGTATTTTCTGAGACTGTCTGCTAAGGGGACAAGTGTTTTGGGCCTACAGTGAACATGAAGGCATCTTGGAAGATCGTGGGCAGTAGTTTTTTTTTTTTTTTTTTTTTTTTTTTTTTTTTTTTTTAAACAATGTAAGCGTTTTGAGATGTTTGGGAACTTGCTTAGCTTTGAGAGGTCCAAGATCAGCCTGTCCTCTCCTTTTTTGGAACTAGAAAATTCTTTCAGTAGCAGCCTTCTCTCTCTTGTCCTGAGAGGAAAAGCTGGATTAATCCTTGGTGAAGTAGTTCACGGACGGAAGGCAAAAGGCTTTTTTCTTGCTCTTCTGGCAGTTTTGGAATGCCCGAGAAAGGGGGAAGCAATTCCCTGATTAACTGTAGTACCCCTTCCTCCAAGATGCTGCAAAACCATTTTTCCCTGGTGATGGTTTTTCATTGGGTTAGAAAGGTGAGGGATTTTACTGCCAGAGGCTTGGAGGGGAGTGGTAGAAGGGTATGGGAGACTGGGGTGGAAAATGCTCACAAATGGTGTAGGCACCGGATGGGGTCTATGGAGCTCACCTCTCTGTACAATTGTTCTGGCTGCCATCTTTTGGAATGCCTGGGTCTTACAACAGGTATGCCTCTTCTTGTCTAAAGTGGAAACGTCCATGGTATAGGATAGTTTCTAATCTAATGTACCTTGAAGTAGGACACAGTTAAAAACTTGTTCAGCTGGAGGAGCAAAAAAAAAATATATATATATATCTTTATCGAATGGTGCATCCAGTAGTTCAGCCTTTCCCAGAAGTACTGAGCCATGCATGTCTGCAAATGACAGAACCTATGGCAGATGCTTTGCATGAAGCATCTAAGGTGCCACCGCCACATTTTACAGTGCGCCTGAATATACACAAAGCTTCTCTGGCTGTATCCTGTATTCCTTTATATAAGGTTCTATTAGCAATACTCCCATCTTGGCTAGAATTCTGTTTTGCAAAAATTAAAGATATTTCAGCATATGGACTTGACAATTCAGAGCTCTAACTTCCAGTGTGGCAGCGGTATATAAACTTTCTTCCAATATCTGTCTAATTATCTATTTTCCCTGTAATTAGTAAAATGATGTCTGGTTGGTCACTTAGGAACACATTTTGGGGATTCAGTATAGACCACAGAAGGGACAGCCTTTGGGTTTTTCTAAAGGTGCTTGTGAGATTTTAGAACTCTGTAAAACCTGTCTGGTATTCTATGAGAGGGGTAAGATAATCAGGGTGCAAAGTAGGGTCCTGAAAGACATCAACCAATACAACGAACAGGAAGCCCAGTGGTCTCGGTGAAAGAAAACTTAGCAGTTCTCTGCAGTGGGTCTGATACTGTTAGAACTGATTACTTTCCCAAAGGAAAGCCTCTTTCAGTCCATGCAGGGGTGTTCCCAAAGGAAAGGTCCTGAGGGTGGTAGCAGAGTCTGAATAAATTTGTAGTGGCAGGCGCCTTGAGTAGAAAGTACAGTTGTGTACACCTACCATAAATGTAGATGTTAGAGTGTCTTCACTGTTGTAGTCATGACTGTAGGGTTCTCCCCTGCCGGCAGTCAGTCCTCGGTCAGCCAGAATCCCAAAGTCTGGGTCTGGCGTCGGCTGTTCAACCATGCTCTCTGACGTCAGAGCGCCAGGAGTACAAAGCAGACGCCATCTTCTCCAGTTTTTCTTGCCCCAGATGTCCCAAAATGAAAAAGGTCCCATAACCTTTGCAAATACACCTCAGAAGAATGGTGAAATAAGGAACTACACAAAAGTAAAAATAAGAGGGGACAGGAGGGAGGGAAACCCAGACTGCAACAGTGAAGACACTCTAACATCTACATTTATGGTAGGTGTACACAACTGTACTATGTTCATAGTGTTTCCCTGTTGCAGTCATGACTGTAGGGTAGAATCCCAAAGCTGAAAGAAAGGGAGGTGGTCATAAAGAAGAAGGGGCGGCTAAAAGGCACTGCAAGACTGCGGAGGCAAAGCCTGCCCTAGACTTAGAGTAGAGAGGTAGATTGTAGTGCTTAGAAAAAGTATGCACTGAACTCCAAGTTGCAGCTTCCAAAATGTCTTTGGTAGGAACTCCCCTGAGGAAGGCCGCAGAAGTGGCAGCAGCTCTGGTGGAATGAGTCCGTATACTCCCTGGGATTTGCTTTCCATGGTGTGAATAACAAAATCTGATTCCATGAGCAATCCATTTAGAAATGGTCTGTTTTGAAATGGCTTTACCTTGGGAACTTGAAGTATAAGAAAAACAATTGTTCTGATTTTCTGATGTCCTTGGTTCTGTCCAGGTAAAAACATAGATGTCTGTGTACATCCAAGGAATGTAAGATCCTTTCCCCTTTATTTTGAGGAGTGGGGAAAAAGGTTGGCAAGTAGATAGTTTGATTTAAAGCCACTTTGGAAATCACCTTAGGCATGAAGGTAGGATTAGTCCTCAGATACCCTGTCTTGATGAAAAATAATATAAGGTTCCACAGCCATAAGAGCTTGCAACTCTGAAACTCTCCTGGCAGAGGTTAGGGCTAACAAGATACCTGTCTTCCAAGATAAAAACTTGATGTCAGAAGAGGCAGCAGGCTCAAACGGAGGCAAGGTTAGTTTTTCCAAAACATAGTTGAGATCCCAAGCAGGAATGGGAGGAGATCTAGGAGGTCTTAAGTTCTTAGCTCCTCTGAGAAACTGTCTCATGAACTGGTGGGAAAAGATGGGAGGGTCTGTATTATAATGAGCAGAAATAGCAGAGGCATGTATCTTAATGGAAGAGAAAGAGAGACCCTTATGTAAGAGATCTGTCAAGTAAAGTAAAATTAAGGTAATGTTAGGAAGAAGAGGATCAGAATCCTGAGCCTGCATCCAGGAACAAAATATTTTCCATTTTCCTGCATAAGATTTTCTAGTGCTAGGACGTCTCGCTTCTAAAATGATATCCATAACCTGCTTTGGTAAGAAAGAAGAAATCAAAGGCCCTGGATTAACCAGGCCGCCAGGCTAAGAGTTCTGACATGAGAGTGTAGAACCTGACCCTGATGTTGGGACAGAAGGTTCGGAGACTGAGGTAAAACCCAAGGGGGCTCCAGACATAGGTTTTTTAGAGTTGGATACCAAAACTGCCAAGGCCAATTTGGAGCCAGCAAGATTATCATCTTGGGCTTGTCCCGTTTTATCTTCAATAAGACCCGTGGAAGAAGAGGAAGAGGTGGAAAGGCATATCCCGAGAGGTTCCTCCAACTGAATGACAGGGCATCCACTTTCCAAGCTTCTCTGTGGAAAGTCCTGGTGCAAAAATTCTGTAGTTGATGATTGAGATGGGATGCAAAGAGGTCTATGTGAGGACATCCCCAGACTGCTGTTATCATCCTAAACATTTTGGTGTCCAGCATCCACTCGTGTGGATCCGAAAGGTTTCTGCTCAGACTGTCTGCCAGGAAGTTTTGTTTGCCTGGTAGAAACTGAGCTTGAAGATCCAGATTGCAAGCTTGAGCTGTGTTCCATAGATCCATGGCTAGTCTGCAAAGGGGGTAAGAATGAGATCCCCCTTGCTTGTTTATGTACCACATAACTGTGGTGTTGTCTGAGCGTATTAGTAGTTGTCCAGGTTGTAAAAGATTCCTGAAGGCCAATAGAGCTTTCTGAATGGCTAACATTTCCTTTAAATTGATATGCAGGTGCTGCTGATCCTTTGTCCAAAGGCCCTGCAGACAGTTGCCCTGAAAATGGGCTCCCCAAGCATAATCAGAGGCGTCCGTGGTTAGAATCCGAGTGGCAGGAGGCAGACGGAAGGGTTTCCCTTTGTTTAGAGCACATGCCCTGGAACACCAAAGAAATTCCTTTTGAAGGCAAGGAAGGACGGAGATCAGTATGTCTAAACTGTGGCAATGCTGAGACCATACACTTTTTAGGTACCACTGTATTTTCCTCATGTGTAGTCTTGCAAATGGTATGAGAAAGATGCAGGAGGCCATGTAACCCAAAGCCTGCAGGAATTTCCTTGCAGATAGTTGAGTTAAAGTTGCCAAGGTTTTGAAAGTTGAAGCCAGCTGTAATTGTTTTTCGGATGTCCGAAATGCCATCTGGGTTGTGGTGTTTAGAAGAGCACCCAGTAAAGTTATCTGTTGTGATGGAGTCAAATTTGACTTTTTTATGTTTACAGAGAATCCCAGGAACTTGAGGAGGCTTTGTACAAACTCTAGATGCTGGAGTAAGACATCCTTGCTGTCTGCCTGAATTAGATAATCGTCCAGATAAGGGTAAATTTGAATTCCCTTGAGTCTGCAGTAAGCTACTACTGGAGCCAGGCATTTGGTGAAGACCCTGGGCGCAGTAAACAATCCAAAGGGCAGTGCAGAGAATTGAAAGTACCTCGATCCGGCCTTGCACCGGAGGTATTTTCTGCGATCCTGCCTGATGGGAATGTGTAAATATGCCTCATTTAGATCCAAAGTAACCATCCATGCATCTTTGGACAGCATTGGAAGTAGCTGCTGTAGAGTAAGCATCTTGAATTTTGGAATCTCTAGAAAGGTGTTCAAGACCGACAGATCCAGAATGGGTCTCCATGAGTTTACCTTCCTGGGGACTAGAAAGAGCCTTGAGTAAAAACCTTTTCCCATCTCTGAAAGTGGAACCAGTTCTATGGCATTCATAGCCAAAAGAGCTTCCACCTGGTTTAAGGCCTCCGTCCATTGATGTTTTGGAAGGTCTGGCCATCCGCTTGGCCTTGGCAAGATATGAAAATGGAATTTGTAACCTCTTAAAACCACATCCAAAACCAACTTGTCTTGGGTTATTTGAGTCCAATTTTGATAAAAAAAGAGAGTTTTCCTCCGAGGGGGGCTTCCAGGCAAGAAGTTCCTGTAGCCCAACAGAGGGAGTCATTGAGTTTGTTTCCTTTGAGTTTGTGACCTGTCCTCTCCTCCCCTAGGGGTGGAAGCAGTCCACTGTCTTGGTCTATAAGAAGCTTGTGTTTGAGGCCTTCCTCTGGAGTGTCTATATCTACCCCTCTGAGGCCTGTCTGAAGTGGGAAAGGACCAATTTTTTGAAGGCCAATTCCTGCTAAATCTAGGTGGCTGTACTTGTAAGAAATCTTTAACTCTTTGCATGGATTTCGTCTTATCCTCCATCTTTTTAATCACCTCTTCAGCTTTTGATCCAAACAAAACATTATGCTGAACAGGAGCATCCAATAATTTAGCCTTTACTTGTTCAGGCAAATTTTGTTCCTTTAGCTATGCATGCCTTCCAATGACTGTGCCGGAGGCAGCAGCCCTACAAGAAGCCTCCAAGGCATCAAATCCACAGTGTAAACCATGCTTCCCAACTTGTTCAGTGGCATGCAATAAGTCATGCAATTCCTTATCTGCACAGGCAGAAATGGAAGTAAGCTTTTGTTTTAAAACAGACAAGAGAAACTGCTGGTATTTCAGCATATGAAACTGACAGTTTAAAGCCCTAATGGACAAAGTAGCAGAAGCGTACACTTTTTTGCCCCATCTTTCTAAGGATCGAGAATCCTTTTCAGTAGGAATGGGATTTTTGGCAGAAGCGGCCTTAACTCCCTTAGGACCCTGAGAAATGGTTTCAGGGTCAGCAGAAGGGTTCTTGTATAAAAACTGGTGGGAATCAGGGACCCTGTAATATCTATCAGGCTTAACAGGAGCAGGAGGAAAAGAGTCAGGAGTTAAGTTAGCCTCCGAAAAGGCATCATCCACAATATCCAAAACAGGAGGAACAGCCAGGAGTCTATGTTGGGGAAGAAGAAAATCCCTCAGTCTTTTCTTAGATTCCAAACACTCCTGTCCTTCCCAGTGGAAATGTTCCCTCATTTCATGCAAAGTTTCCCCAAAAGAGAAATCCTCAGGGGGAGAAGCTGAAGGAATGGATTCCTCAGCATCAGAATCCTCATAAGGAGGGAAAGAATATTCCTGGTCAGAAGAAGAAACTGAGGAAACAGAAGCCTGATCAGAGGAATCATAATAAACATCCTGCCTTGGCCTTTTATCTGGAAGGGGATGTGAACCCCTAATCATAGTAAGTAAATCCTCCGCCATCTTGAGTAACTGTTTCTGTGACTTGGGAGCCGGTTCAGAAGAGGTCTGTGTTGCAGTCTTTGATTTAGGAGTCTTTGCCTTTGTCTTTGGCTTTGCCTTTATTAGAAGCTGAGTAGGCCTGAAAACCCCTTCGGAAGCCGGTACCTGCACAGCGGCTTCGGACCCATCCGAAGGAGCATTGTCCGAAGGTCCTGCAATAGAAATATTTAAAGGCCTGG
Source organism: Protopterus annectens (assembly GCF_019279795.1). Classification (NCBI taxonomy): domain Eukaryota; kingdom Metazoa; phylum Chordata; order Ceratodontiformes; family Protopteridae; genus Protopterus; species Protopterus annectens. Next base: position 1,937,988,488 of record NC_056741.1, read on the forward strand.
TTGGCTCCTCGTGAGAGTCTGTTTCGGCCATCGGTTCTGAAATGGCAGACGACAGGGGCTGCAAAAGCGCCTCACCGACGACGGCCGAACCTGAAGCTGGCTCCGCTTGTGCGCTATCATCAGATTTGGACCTCGGAGGCCTGTCTTTATCCTTGCGACGTTTGTGAACTCCGGTAGCCGGAACCATATCCGACGACATTTTGTAGTTAAAGTGCCTACCGAAGTAATGAAAAGCAAAATCGTACCTTCGCTTAATTGTACGTTGATTGAATCTAGCACAAAACTGACAACTAGCTACGTCGTGGTCAGGGCCTAAGCAAGGAATACAGTAAGAATGAAAATCCTTATGAGGTATTTGCTTCCCACAGGAAATACAATTATTAACTTTTTCTGACATCGGAGTGGAGCAAGAAAAAAAGTTTCCCCAACGGGGTACTTAGCTTTGAGTGGAGAAGAAAAATCTTCGGACTGAAGTTTCAGAAAAAATAGTCAGGAGTCAGCCGACCGGCACTTGCGAACTGCTATCACCGCACGGCAAGAAAGACTGGAGAAGATGGCGTCGACTGTCAGCTTCGTACTCCTGGCGCTCCGACGTCAGGGAGCATGGTTGAACACCTGACGCCGGACCCAGATTTTGGGATTCTGGCCGACCGAGGACTGCCTGCTGGCAGGGGAGAACCCTACAGTCATGACTGCAACAGTGAAACACGATGAACTTCTCATCATCTTCTTAGCTAAAATAACCATACTCCTCCAGAAAAGCGAACTCGCTGCTCCTTTTGGATGGAGAGGCTACAGCAGTGGAAATATGGCAGGGCTCTCCTCATTTCATGAGCACCATGAACTACTGTACTATTTTTAAGAGTTTTGGGTTTCAGCCTGAAAGGAAGTGGTTGGAGGCAGAGGAAAAGAAAAAAGTGGCTCCCTTTTGTTTGTCTCCATTTTAAGAGCGTGACCTGAGGTTGCGGTTATCCAACCTCTACTTCAGTTAGAGTTTCATTAGTACAGGTAGACAGACATCTCCCTCAAGGCTCGTGACACAGACATCAGAAACAGACACCTGCTCACCGACCTCAGATCCTGACCATGTCCTCTAGTAACATCTACAAGTAGGCCAGAAAACATGGTGGCCACCAGATGGGGATGGGACTAGGAATCACTTGACCAAAGGTCTGCAAATTCACCTCACCTGTGTCAGTCAACTTACAGACTTCTGCTGGAGCTTTTTCAAACATCAGGGTCCTTAGTCTTTCTGCCTGCTGCTTCGTAATAATGCTAGCAAATGCCAGACTTTGGGGTGGCCCAGTAGTACCAGTGGATTGCCATGCCCCTTGGGGAAACTAAAAAGGAAGACCCCATATGGGCAGCTAATACCTCAGCCAAATGTTTTAGGGTTTTCGCACAGAATTTTGCACAGTCATGACAGTTAAGACGTGTTCTGCTGAGGCCCAAAGAAAAACAGATAAAACAAGGGAAAATATGTATATAGAATTTGCTTCCCACACTTCAAGCAACTATTGACTTTCTTGAACATTGAATTAATACGGAAAACTACCCAATGAGGTACATATCTGACTGGAAGAGCAGATTCTCTGGAAGAAAAAAAAAGCCAACCAATGGACTAAGAGCAATATGAATACACGTGACGCCCATGAGACTGTACTGCTAGAAAGAGCTGAAGATGGCACCAAGGGAAGCCCTTAACACCCTGATGCCCAGATGTCCACTGGTTGGACATTCACCTGCTAGGGATGATACAAAGACTCTAAATCAGGCAAGTCAAGGGGCTTCTGCATGGCAGGAAGACTGAAAAATCAGTACTGCAAAACTAAGAATATCTTTTTAAAGAGAGAGAGAGAAAAAATAAAACTAATAAAATTAGTGAGTGCTGGACATACTTCCATATTAAAACATAATTTCAAGAAAATTATACTTTAAAGCTTACCATCGTACTGCACTTTCTTCCCCTGCAAGACAAAGAAAAGAAGGTTTAAGGCATCTACTCCGAATCAACTGTTAAATGACGAACTTCACTCAAACCAAAATTAAGCAACAGCAAAACTCACACAGAATTAAACTACTTTAATATAGAAATGTGGGTAAATGATATTAGATGACTTTCCACAATGATAAACATTGTGCAAATATCAAGCGGCAATATTACTAAAGTTAGTGAAACCTGTAAATTTTTTAAAGAAGTTACACACTTTTCATAAAGACAGATCTGGAAGACCAGGTCTACCCTCCTGTAACACAAAATTAATACCGCGTGTAGTAGATGCGATCAACATGTCTGTCAGCTGTCAAGCTGCTAATAAACCTCACCATTCCAAACATCAGTATGATGTTTACGCTCCATATCTGAATTCAGCCACAAATACGAGAAGAAAAAACAAAAAACACATGTATGTTGGGGGGGGGGGGGTTGCAAGTTTGCATCCAAGTACAGTTGTGTAAGAACTTGCCATAAAGAATAGTTAAGTAAAGTCTCACCATAACCATAGCGGTCCCTCTCTTCCATGTTGCAGTATTCTTATTGTGGGATTTCTCGCTTCAGGCGACCAGACATCGGCTCCTATACAAAAGCTTAAGCCTGGTTGCTGTACGCAAGTGGGACCTCACATGTAGGGCCATAAACCAGGGACCTTAAATGTGCCATCTGCACGCACAGATCTCAAAACTTGAAGGCTAGACAGTCTGAGGAATAAGTGACTGTCAGCTAGAAGTGTCGTATGCTGGCTAGTTGCTCTTGTTGAAGGATAGAACATCCTAATAGCTAGGTTAGTAGCCCAAAAGCAATGCACGGGGAAGCTGAGAGGGATGGAATACTACAACATGGAAAAGAAAGACATCTATGGTTATGGTAAGACTTTATACAACTAATCTATGCCCTTCTATTCCTATGTTGCAGTATTCTTACAGTGGGACAGTACCACAGCTATTTAGATGGAAAAGTGGTGGAAGCGGCAGATTCCAGAAACCCTTCCAAGACTGTTCTAGCAAAGCCTGCCCTAGCTGTGGAGACTTGATCTAATTTGTAGTGTTTGGTGAAGGTATGGATAGTGGACCAGGAGGGAGCTTCTAAAATGGAAGCTGTGTCCAGCCCTTTGAGGAAGGCTTTGGAAGTAGCCATACCTCTGGTGGAGTGAGCGCTCAACCCCATGGGGTAAAGATTTGCCAAGGTGCGAGTAGCAAAATGAAATGGATTTTCTGATCCAACATGAAATAGTTTGTTTGGAAACTGCTTGCCCACAGCCCCTGGGGTGGAAGGAGACAAAAAAGTTGATCAGATTTTCTGAAGGGCTTAGATTTGTCTAGGCATAATCTAAGTTGTCTATGTACAGCCAGGGAATGGAGAATCCTCTCACTCTTGTTAGTTGGAGAGGGAAAGGAGGTAGGCAGGTGAATAGATTGATTTAAGGACAGCTCATTTACCACTTTAGGGATAAAGGAAGGGTTAGTGCGCACGGTCACCCTGTCCTTATGGAAAACTGTGTAGGGTGGGCAGGCTATGAGAGCCGTTAACTCTGACACTCTCCTACCAGAAGTGATAGCCACCAACGGTGCAGTTTTCCATGTACATAGCTGTAAAGCAGCACTGTTCGCCGGTTCAAAAGTGGGAACAGTTAAATTTTTCCAGTACAAAGTTTCGATCCCAGAGCAGTGGGAAGGGTTTTCTAGATGGTTTGATGTGCAAGTCCCCTCTTGGAAAAAGTTTTAACATCTAGCCTGGATAGTAATGGTAGCTCTAGAGGCAGGCAGGCAGATATGGCTGAAAGGTGTATTTTCACTGAGGAGTATGAAAGGCCATCCTTAATGAGTTCACACACATATGCAAGGACTAGGGAAGGGTCAGCCTCGACTGGGGTCCTTGTCCTTACGTAGACCCCATTTTGAGAATCTCTCCTATTTAGAGAAGTATGATTTTCTAGTAACAACTTTCCTGGACTCCTTCAGGACTGTAAGCAAGTCCTCTGAATAGTGGTGTCTGAACGGGATCAGAAGTTTATCACCCAGAGGGTTAGTGCTAACATGTGTAGGTGAGGATGGATTAGGGTTCCCTTTTGTTGTATGAAAAGGTCCACCTGGTGGGGTGACTTGTGGTGACTGTCCTTGGCTAGTGAGTGAAGTAGGGGGAAAGTACAGTTGTGTACACTTACCCTAAATGTAGATGTTAGAGTGCATTCACTGTTGCAGTCATTACATTTGGGTAATCCTGCTGGCAGGCTGCCCTCAATCGGCCTGAATTCCAAAGTCTTGGGTCCTGCGTCGGTTGCTGTCGCCCCCTCCCTGACGTCAGGTCGTCAGGGGTATAAAAGATACATCCGACGCAATTTTCTTCAGTTTTTCTTGCCCCAGATGTCAGGTGCCCACAAAAGGGTAGGCTAGTTATATATGCAAGACATACATGCACCAAAATAAACTTTACCTTCATCTACAAGCAAACACACCACATAGGTTGTATAGATCAGAGAAGTAAAGATAAGTTCCAGCAGAAATAAGGGGGATGGCGGGTGGGTAACCTGGACTGCAACAGTGAATACACTTGAACATCTACATTTATGGTAAGTGTAAACAACTGTACTATGTTCTTCGTGTTTCACTGTTGCAGTCAATACATTTGGGTAGAATCCCAAAGCTATGGTTGGGGGGCTGGATCTAAACATTAGGAGAGGCTATGAGGCCTTGCAGGACTGCAGTGGCAAAGCCTGCTCTGGATTTAGAGTAAAGTGGCAGACTAATGTTTTGTAAAGGTGTGCACTGAACTCCAAGTAGCAGCCTCTAAAATGACTTTGGTTGGTACTCCCCTGAGAAAGGCTGCAGAAGTGGCTGCAGCTCTGGTTGAATGTGGCCTAATGCCCTTAGGCACTGGCTTGCCATGCTGAGAGAGGCAGAAACGAATGCAGTGACCTATCCACTTTGAAAATGTCTGCTTGTAGATGGCCTTTTCCTTGGGATCCTGCAGCATATGCCACTAGTAATTGTTCTGTTTTTCTGAAAACTTTAGTTTTGTCCAAATAGAATCTAAGTTGTCTGTGCACATCCAAAGAATGCAGAATTTTCTCCCCCTTGTTCTGTGGTTTTGGATAAAAAGTTGGCAAATGAATAGTTTGGTTTAGGGCTATACGGGACACCACCTTAAGCATAAATGTAAGGTTTGTCCTCGGAGAGACCGTCTGGATAAAAAATTATAAAAGGTTCCACAGCCATGAGAGCCAGTAGCTCTGACACTTGTCTTGTAGAAGTTATTGCTAGGAGCAGAGCGGTTTTCCAAGATAAAAACTTTATATCCACAGTTGCAGCTGGCTCAAAAGGAGGTAGAGTGAGTTTTTCCAAGACATAATTGAGGTCCCATGCAGGTATTGGTGATCTCCTTGGAGGCCTTACATTTTTGGCTCCTCTGAGGTACTGCCTTAATAAAGGATGAGAAAAGAGTGGTGGCTCTGTATTGTAATGAGCCGAAATGGCAGAGGCATGAATTTTAATTGATGAAAAAAATAGGCCTTTGTCCAGCATCTCAGTTAAGTATTGCAAAATCTGAGGAATATTTGGTACAGCTGTGTCGGTTCCTTGAGCTTGGTTCCAAGCACAAAATCTCTTCCATTATCCAGCATAGGATTTTCTAGTACTAGGCCTTCTAGCTTCCAAAATGACATCCATCATAACTTTACTGAGAGGTTTGCTTTTTATTGCTACAATATCTGCCATACTGCCAGGTGTAGAGTCCCGAGTTGGCTGTGCAGAATCCGATTGTTTTGTTGGGACAGTAGATGACGTATTTGAGGTAAGGTCCAGGCTGGGCATTGAGACAAGTTCCTAAAGATCGGATACCAGTACTGGCGGGGCCAGTCTGGGGCAATCCAAATCATTTCTGGTTTTACCAGTCTCACCTTTAGGAGTACCTTGGGGAGGAGAGGCAGTGGAGGAAAGGCATATACTGATAGGTTTTTCCAATTGAAAGATAAGGCGTCCACTTTCCATGCTTGTCTGTGATAAGTCTTTGTGCAGTATCTTTTTAGTTGATAGTTGTGAGGGGAAGTAAATTGATCTATGTCCGGGCGTCCCCATTTCTTTGTTACCATGCTGAAGACCTGTGGATCCAGGTGCCACTCGTGGGGGTCAATGAGGTTTCTGCTTAGTTCGTCTGCCAGAGTATTGTCCTTTTCTGGCAGAAATTATGCCTGCTGATGAACTTGGTAAGTCAATGCTGTGTCCTATAAAGCCATGGCTAGTCTGCAAATGGGGAAAGAATGTGTGCCCCCCTGCTTGTTTAGGCACCATATGACCGTGGTACTGTCCGTCTATCAGTAGTTGTCCCGGATGAATTACGTCCTTGAAGGCTGTCAGGGCATTTTGAACAGCTAGCATCTCTATTTGATTGATACGTAGATGCATTTGCTTTGTGGACCAGGTGCCATGAATGCCTCTTCCTGCCATGTGGGCCCCCCAGGCATAATCTGATGCATCCGTTGCTAGGTTCTGCCTGGCTGGGGGTAGTGAGAATGGCTGTCCCTTGTTTTGGTGACAAGCCTTTGCCCATCGAAACTCCTGTTGCAGGCAGGTGATGAGAGTAATCATTGTTTCCAGGCTGTGGCAATGTTGTGTCCAGACACTTTTTAGGTACCATTGAAGTTTCCTCATTTGCAGTCTTGCATATGGAATTAGTAGGATGCAGGATGCCATGAAGCCCAAAGCCTGCATAATTTTTCTTGCAGATAACTGGGCCTTTCTCATTTACTTGAAATAGGTAGTCAGTTGCCTTTGTTTGTCTGGTGTGAGATAAGCAAAAAGAACACCAAACCTTGAGTCCTGGAATTTCTCAAAAAGCCTTTAATGTTCAAAACCATGACCAAACGAACAGGACAATATACTTCACGAAACGAATACTAAGCGCTTTCACCCACACACAGGGGGCATCATCAGAGTACAATATATGTTACAAAGTCATCCCTTTATATAGTGCATTCAAAATAAATTAACTAACAATTAATCAATTAACTTAATCAAACTTGCAATGCATATGTTCCTTGTCTTAAAGGAAAAATACAATTATAAAAAAAAATAAAATGAATTATTGTTTTAAACTCAAATTGTATATTTGAAAATTGTTTATAATAACATCAATTCACTTTCAAATACAATATTTAAAAATATTCACATAAAATATAAAATCAAAATAATTTAAATGTGAGATATAATGTCAAATATTATAGGTAAGACCTAAAAAAGTGTGTTGAATAGAATGAATTTAAATACAATAATGTAATAAAAAATATTAAATACACTTTGAATTTGCAATATAAAATATATAATATATAAAATGTGTATTAAACATGAATAGTATAAATATGTTTATAAAAAAGAGTAACTTGTAATAAATAATATGGTTATATATTTATTAATGTGAATAATTATAAACTATGTATAATAGATATAAATTAGCATTGATATAAAATAGTATGATAAAATTTGTTTCTGGAAATATGTAAATATGATGAATGTTGATCTAAAATTACATGAATAAATCCTTCAAATTAAAAATAAAAATTAAAATTGTACACATATAAAACTAGATTCATATAAATTGTGATCTTAATTTTAGAATGCTGGACATGGCCACATGTTCATTAAGACCAGGCCATTTACAGGCATTAAGCCTGAGTTGCTATAAACATTCTTTGGCTTCTAGCAGTGTTTTGTCATCTCCACCTTTATGTATATTAAGTGGTATCTTGTCTATGACAAAAAACAAAAATCTTTTAATATTACCACAAGTTGTAGTGTGGTTGAATAACATGTTTGTAGGTATATGCCTTTTAATGTCGCTAAGATGTTCTGTGACACGTACTTTTAATTTTCTAATGGTTTTCCCCTATATAAAAGGCTTCACATGCTGTGCATTTTGCGGCATAAACAACCATACGGGAATTGCAGTTACAGTGACCAGGACATTTTAAAGTTTTTCCATAATTGTGTATAGAAATGTATGGACCATCATAAATAAATCTACACATGTGGCATGTGCCACATTTGCTCATCTTAGAGTGTCTCTGGTAATTACTGTTAGAATTATTTTCAAATACATTTTTCAACTTTTTGCCTTTACTATATGTAAATTTAGGTACCACTCCTAGAATCCCACAAAGTTCCTCATTTGTGTCTACAGTACTAGCCCATAATTCTTGGATGCAATCAACAATCTCTTGTGTTCTGTTGTTAAAAGGAATTATAAACCTATCATTACTGAAAGTAGGAATATGTGGAATAATTCCTTCTGATGTTTCATAATTGATAGGTTTATATTTAGTCAACCTCATAACTGTCACATCTTTACTAATGTTGACAACTAAATCATGAGGATATCCTCTATCTAAAAACATGTTAATAAGTGAATCCAGTTCATATTTAAACATTCGATTACCACTTGTTAATCTGGACAGTCTCACCATCTGGCCTTTGACCAAATTCTTTTTTTGGTGAAATGGATGACAACTGTCGAAGTGTAGGAACGAGTTCGAATATGTTTTTTTCCTAAATATAGTTGATTCAATTTTATTATTCACAATTGTAAGTTTAATGTCCAGGAATTCCACATTGTCACAAATGTGACTAGTAAATTTTAGAAAACTAGTAGATTCTCCTAAAAAGATAATAAATTCATTAAAATCTTCCTCGTTTCCCCCCCAAAAAATTAAAATATCATCCAAGTAACGCAAATACAATGAAATCTTGTTCCAAAATCTACTAGTAAAAACACAGTCAGATTCCCATTGTGATAAAACTAAATTTGCATAAATGGGGGCACATCTTGCCCCCATACCAACACCTTTTTTCTGTATATAGTAGTTGTGGTTAAAATACACAAAATTGTTTTCTAAAACTAGTTCAAGCATACTGGTAAGCAAACGGTTGTCAGAAGAATTAGTTCTATTGTATTTATTAAGACAATCTTCAAACATCTGCATCCCTATGTCATGTGGGATAATGGAGAAGAGACTGACCACATCTATTGTGGCCATAAAGAATTTGGACTTAAAATCAAAAATTTTTGAAAATTCTCTGACCAATTCTAAACAGTGCCAAGAGTCTCTCAAAATATGTGGTATACTTTTCATAATCTCTTTACTTTTGAAGTCTACATATGCTGCTAATGCTTCAGTTTTTGAACCTTTTGCAGAGACAATGGGTCTAAAAGGGGGGTGGTGTATGCCTTTGTGAATTTTTTCTGGTGTGAGATAAGCCATCTGGGCAGTTGTATTTAAGCTTGCACCCAGGAATATTATCTCTTAAGAGGGTACTAGTTTTGATTTCTTTTCGCTGACTGTGTACCCTAGGCATGTTAAAAGTCTTTTAACAAATGCCAGATGCTGTAGTAGTATGTCCTTGTTCTCTGCTTGAATGAGGCAGTCATCCAAGAAAGGATATATTTGTATTCCTCTTTACCTGCAGTAAGCAATTACTGGTGCCAGGCACTTTGAGAAGACCCTGGGCGCAGTAGATAAGCCAAAGGGCAGTGCAAGAGAATTGGTAATGCTTTGAATCAACCTTGAATCTGAGGTAACTTCTGCATGATTGTCTGATTGGGACATGCAGCTAAGCCTCTTTTAGGTCTAAAGTAACAAGCCAAACCATTCTGCCCACCATGGGCAGAAGCTGCTGCAAGGTTAACATCTTGAATTTTTGTATATCCAGGAAAGTGTTTAGAGTAGATAGGACCAGTATTGGTCTCCATACTTTGTCCTTTCTAGGTACCAAGAACAGTCTTGAGTAAAATCCTTGTCCCTGCTCTTGCTGTGGCACTTGTTGAATAGCCCTCATGTTCATGAGGGATGAGACTTGTTTTTGAGCCTCTGCCCATTGATTTTTTTGGCAGGTCTGGCCAACCGTTTGCCCTTGGGAGGATATGGAAGTGAAACTGGTAACCTTGTGACACTGTCTAGAACCCATTTGTCCTGGGTTATAATGTGCCAATTTTGAGAAAAAAGTGCTATTTTTCCCCCTAAAGGTGCTGCCAGTAGATAAGTGCTTGGTGCAGGCAGGGGGAAGTCATTGGGTCCGTTTCCTGTATGGTTGTGATTTGTCTTCTCCACTTTTGGAGGTAGAAGCGCCCCATTGCTTAGACCTGTATGAACCTTGCAGCTGGGATCTGCCTCTAGGGCGTCTGTATCTGCCCCTTTGAGGTCTGTCTGACACTGGAAAGGACCAATTCTTTCTAGGCCAGTGTCTGCTAAACCTAGGTGGCTGTACTGGTAAAAATATTTGACCGTTTGCATAGATTTAGCTTTGTCCTCCATTTTCTTTAACGCCTCTTTTGTCTCAACACCAAACAAGGTATCATGCTGTAATGGTGCATCTAATAATTTAGCTTTGACATGATCAGGCAGATTTTGTTCCTTTAACAAAGCGTGCCTCCTAATTACAGAACATGTAACAGCAGCCCTGCAGGAGGCCTCCAGAGAATCAAAACCACATTGCAAAGTACACTTTCCAACTTGTTCAGCTGCATGCAATAAATCCTGCATTTCTTTGTTTTTTGCACATTCAGAATTTACCAACATTTTCTGCTTAAGCAGCGTCATGACATATTGCTGATATTTGAGCACAGGAAAAGTACAGTTTTGTACCTACCATAAATGTAGATGTTCGAGGATCTACATTGCTGCAGTCATAACCTGTGGGTAGTCCGCTGTCCTCGATTGGCCCGAATACCAAAGAGCTGGGCTGGCGTCGGTCATTGTCGCCTGGAGCTGACGTCAGTACGTAGTAGTACTTAAGCGCATGACCAACGCCATATCCTCAGTCTTTCTTGCCCCAGATGTCAGAAGGCCTAAGAATGAAAGAAGGCCAGAGCCAAAATAGTAAACACCCAACCACAAACCATAGAGGGGAAGGAGGGAGGGATAATTGGACTGCAGCAATGTAGATCCTAAAACATCTACATTTATGGTAGGTACAAAACTGTACTATGTTCTTCGTCTCACAATGCTGCAGTCATAACCTGTGGGTAGAATCCCAAAGCAAAGGAAAAAGGGAGGCTGGCAAACTAAATAGCACTAGGAGCTGCTAACATGCCCTGTAAAACTGCAGTGGCAAACCCAGCCCTGGACTTGGAATAAAGAGGGAGATGGTAATGCTTAGTAAAAGTGTGAACTGAACTCCAAGTAGCTGCCTCCAAAATATCCTTAGTAGCTACCCCCCTCAAAAAAGCAGTAGATGTGGCAGTAGCCCTAGTAGAATGAGGCCTGATCCCAGCAGGAACATCCTTCCCATGATGAGAATAACAAAAGGCAATACATTGACCAATCCACTTAGAAATAGTCTGCTTTGAAACAGCCTTCCCTTGTGAACCCAAAGCAAAAGAAACAAATAACTGTTGACTCTGTCTGAACTCTTTAGTTCTGCTCAAATAATAACGTAACTGTCTGTGGATATCCAAAGAATGCAAGACTTTTTCCCCCTTATTTTGGGGATCAGCATAAAACGTAGGCAAATGAATAGACTGGTTCAAAGCCACATTAGAAATCACTTTAGGCATAAAAGTAGGGTTAGTTCGCAAAGAAACTCTATCCTTATGGAATATCAAAAAGGGTTCAACTGCCATGAGTGCCTGCAATTCAGATACCCTCCTAGCAGAAGTAATGGCCAACAAAAAAGAAGTCTTCCAAGACAAAAACTTCAATTCAGACAAAGCTGCAGGTTCAAAAGGAGGTAAAGTAAGCTTCTCCAACACAAAATTGAGATCCCAGGAAGGAGTGGGAGCTCTACGTGGGGGTCTTATATTCTTTGCCCCTCTAAGAAATTGTTTGAACAAAGGGTGAGAAAATAAAGGAGGGTCACAATCATAGTGAGCAGAAATGGCTGCAGCATGAACCTTCACAGAAGAGAATGACAAACCCTTGTCCAGTAATTCAGTAAGATACTGCAGTGCAAAACTCAAAACAGGCACTGAAACATCAAAGCCCTTTGCTGTGCTCCAAAGAAAAAATCTCTTCCATTTATCAGCATAAACTTTTCTAGTACTAGGCCGCCTGGCTTCCAAAATGACATCTAAAACCTGTTGTGGAAACTGAGACTCCACCGGCTTCATTACAGGATACGCCAGGCTGTTAGATGCAGGGACTGCACCCGAACATTGAGAAAATGATTGTTTGACTGTGACAACAAATGAGGAACCTGTGGCAAAGGCCAAAAAGGCTCCTGAATTAAACTCCTCAGTAGAGGATACCAATGTTGACGAGGCCAATCTGGAGCTATTAGAATCATGCAAGGCTTGTCCCTCCTGGCTTTCAAGAGTACTTTGGGAAGAACAGGCAGAGGGTGAAAAGCATAAACGTGAAGGTTGTTCCAACTGAAAGATAGAGCATCCACTTTCCAAGCATTTGGGTGGAACAACTTTGTGCAAAATGTTGGCAGTTGGAAATTCAGAGGAGAAGCGAACCGATCTATGTCTGGAGTTCCCCAAGCCACGGTCAACTGTTTGAATACCTGAGAGTCCAGTTTCCACTCGTGGGGATCCACAATTTGCCTGCTCAATACATCTGCTAGGGAGTTCTGTGCTCCTGGCAGAAACCGTGCTTGAAGATTGATGTGCAAACTCAGAGCAGTCTCCCACAAAATCATTGCTTGTCTGCAAAGAGGGTAGGAATGGGTTCCCCCCTGCTTGTTGATGTACCACATGACTGTTGTGTTGTCTGTTTGAATCAACACCTGTCCCGGCTGAAGTAGGTCCTTGAAGGCTGTCAAGGCAAATTGGACTGCTAACATCTCCTTCATGTTGATATGCAAATGTAGTAGTTTGGGAGGCCACGTGTCTTGTATCCATTTTCCATTGAAGTGTGCTCCCCAAGCCAAGTCCGAGGCATCCGTCGTTAGTATCTGACTCGCCTCTGGTCGGATCACAAAGAGTCCCTTGTTTAGGTGACATTCCTAAGCCCACCACAAGAATTCCTTCTGGATGCAAGGTATAATCCGAATAACAGTGTCCAAACCGTGGCAGTGTTGAGTCCACACACTTTTGCGATACCATTGTATCTTCCTCATATGCAGTTTGGCATTGGGAAGTACTAGAATGCAAGATGCCATGAACCCCAAGGCTTGAAGGACTGTCCTTGCAGTCAGCCTGGACATTACTGATAACTGTTGGAAGTACAGATGAAGAGATCTTTGTTTGTCCGGGGTCAGAAATGCCATCTGAGAAGCTGTATTCAGTCTCACACCCAGAAAGCACATGTCCTGAGAGGGTACTAGACTGGACTTTATTTCGTTCACAGAATACCCTAGGCACCTTAAAACTGCCATTACATACTGGAGATGTTGTAGTAACTTGTCCTTGTTTTGAGCAAGAATCAGGCAATCGTCCAGATAAGGATAAATTTGTATTCCTCTCTGTCTGAGGAAGGCAATCACAGGAGCCAGAATTTTGTGAATACCCTGGGCGCAGTAGATAAACCAAAGGGCAATGCAGAGAACTGATAATGAGAAGTACCAGCCCGGAATCTCCTGCAGCTGGTTATGATAGGGATGTGAAGATAGGCTTCTTTGAGATCCAGGGTTACCATCCAGTGATCTTTGCCTAGCATAGGCAGAAGTTGTTGTAAAGTTAACATCTTGAACTTTGGGATGTCTAGGTAGGTATTGAGAATGGACAAATCCAGAATTGGCCTCCAAGTGTTTCCTTTCTTTGGCACTAGGAAAAGGCGGGAATAAAAACCTAGGCCTACTTCTGACGGAGGGACCACCTGAATTGCCCCCATCTGCAAAAGTAAAGAAATTTGCTCCTGAGCCTCCATCCTTTGCTGAGGAGGCACATCCGGCATGCCTTTGAAAGGAGGAAAGGTGTGAAAATAAAACTTGTACCCTTGATTTATTATATCCAACACCCATTTGTCCTTGGAGACCAAATGCCAGTTTTGCTTGAAAAGTCCCAACTTTCCTCCTAGAGGAGCTGCCAGTAAAAGAAGGGTCTGGCAGCGGAAGATACATGTCATTGGGTCTGTTTACGAAAGGGCTGACCCCTGCCCTCACCAGAAGACTGTGCAGGAGAACTCCAAGTCCTAGGTCTGAAAGAACCCTGAGTGTGGGCTCTGCCTCTACCACGTCTAGACCTGCCCTTAGACTGATAATCCGAAGAAGGAAAAGACCATCCTCTAGCAGGCCAATTCCTACTAAACTTAGGGGGCTGCACCTGCATAAAATCATTGACCGCCTGCATAGACTTAGCCTTATCTTCCATCTTTTTCAAAACGGATTCCACAGGAGGATCAAAAAGTACTTCCGATTGAAGAGGAGCATCCAAAATCCGAGCCTTAACATGCTGACAAATTTTGATCCTTAAGCCAGGCATGTCTACGAATAACTGAACCTGTAGCAGCCACCCTGGATGTAGCCTGAAGAGCATCGAAATCACACTGTAAAGAATGCTTGCCAACTTGATCTGATGCATGAACTAACTCCTGGAGTTCCTTACACTCTATACCCTCAGACAAAGCATCCACCTTAGATTTCAATTGACCCAACAAAAAGTTCTGATACTTCAGCATATGAAATTGGCAATTCAACGCCCTTATAGCTAATGTAGATGAGGTGCATACTTTTTTCCCCCACCTATCTAAAGCTCTAGAATCTTTATCCAAAGGAACAGGATTCTTAACCACAGAAGCCCTAATACCCTTCGGACCTTGAATAATAGTTTCCGGATCAGCTCTAGGACTTTTGTACAAATACTTATGAGCTTCTGGAACTCTATAATATCTGTCTGGCTTAATAGGGGCAGGAGGCAAAGAATCAGGATTAAGGGAAGATTCAGAAAAAACATCCTGAACAACATCTAAGACAGGAGGAATAGCCAAGGGCCTATGCTGTGGTAGAAACAAAAATTCCCTAAGCCTCTTCCGAGAATCTGAAAAATCCTGGCCTTCCCACTTAAAATGTTCCCTCATGGAATGTAAAGTCTCAGAAAAAGAAAAATCCTCTGGAGGAGAAGCAGAAGGACAGGAATCCTCTGCATCCGAGTCTGAATAAGAAGGGAAATCCTGAATTTCCTCAGCTGAGGAATCAGAGTAGTCAGAGGAATGATCCATCCCCTCTAAATCTGCCTCCACCCTAGGCCTTTTCTCTGGGGGGGGGCATAGAACCCCTGATCAAAGTAATCAAGTCCTCCACCATTTTCAACATATGTTTTTTAGGAACAGGGGCTGAAGAGCTAGAACCATGACCAGGGCTAACAAGACAAGGTTTGGCCTTAGCATGGCCTTTAGTCACTGAAGTAGAAGGCCTAATAACCTTCTGTAAGGATGGAACTACAGACACCCGAGAAGCACCCTCAGCTGGGCCTAAATCCGGAGAGGCCAACTCCTGCAAAAGTAAAGGTTCCCCCTGGGATTCAGCCGAACCCTCAGCAGGATCCACAGATTCAACCGGAGGCTCCTGTGAACCGGCGTCCGCAACGGACGACTCATCCGGTTTACACTTCACAGATTTGTCCCTACGCTTTTTAGCGGTAGCGGGCGTCGGAGGATCCGACGGCATGTTATAATTACACCGTTTACCAAACACAAGCCTGGCACAGTCTAATCTCCTTTTAATGGTGCGCTTATTAAATCTAGCACAAAAGCGACACTCGACCACGTCGTGCTCAGGCCCCAAGCAAGGAATACAGAAAGAGTGATAATCCCACTGATGTATATGTTTCCCACAAGAAATGCAATTATTAACTTTTTCTGACATCCGGAAACTGAGGCAAGAAAAAGACAAAGATTTCCCCAACGGGGTACTTAGCCCAACTTGGTCTTCGGTCTGAAACTCAAAAAAAGACAATTTCAGAACGCCGAACGGCACTCACAAACGCTGCTTCTGCTTCGGACCATGCAGCAAGAAAGACTGAGGATATGGCGTCGGTCATGCGCTTAAGTACTACTACGTACTGACGTCAGCTCCAGGCGACAATGACAGACGCCAGCCCAGCTCTTTGGTATTCGGGCCGATCGAGGACAGCGGACTACCCGCAGGTTATGTCTGCAGCAATGTGAGACGAAGAACATCTGGCAATTTAAGGCCCTTACAGCCAAGGTAGCAGATGTGTATAAATCTTTTTTTCCCCATCTATCCAATGCCCTAGAAACTCTGTCAGAGGGGGTAGGGTTTTTGCAGTGGAAACCTTATCCCCTTTGGGACCCTGAGAAATAGATTCTGGGTCTGCAGCAGAGTGTTTCTGAAAAGGAATTTATGAGAGTCAGTAAGCCTGTAGTATCGGTCAGGCTTAACAGGAGCTGGAGGTAAGGAGTCAGGGGTCAGACTAGACTCTGAAAACACATCTACAATGTCAAACATAGGTGGAATAGCTAAAGGCCTGTGTTGAGGTAGTAGAAGAAAGTCCCTGAGCCTCTTTTTAGATTCTGAAAAGTCTTGGCGCTCCCAGTGGAAATGCTCCCTCATCGTATGCAAGGTTTCCCCAAAGGAATAGTCCTCAGGAGGAGAAGCTGAAGGAATAGATTCTTCAGCATCAGAATCCTCATATAGGGGGGAAGAGAATACTCCTGATCAGAAGAGGACTCAAGAGGAAATGGAAACCTGATCTAAAAATTCATAGTCTGTCTCTTGCCTAAGCCTCTTGGAGGGGGATAGGAACCCCTGATCAAGGTAATCAAGTCTTCGGCATTCTGAGCATCTGTTTGGGCATGGAGGCATGTCCATGTGGCTGGTGAACTTGTTTCTTTACCTTTAAAGGTGCTTTAGTCTTTGCCTTTGATGCTGAAGTCGGTTTAATGTATAATTGTTTAGGTCTGAATACACCCTCAGAAGCAGATGCCTGCTCAGCGGCTCCAGGCCATTCTGAGGGAAAAGTCTCAGAGGCTCCAATACCTTGAGTTTCCAGCGGTCTGACAGACTCCACGTAGGAGTCGGCAGCGGCCTGGGACTCTAAAGTACCGGGCGTCATGGGCTGCGTAAGTGCCTCACGGAGAACCGGCGAGTGGCTTAGGAGAAGCTCCATTGTCGGTTTTGGACCTCCGTTGCCTGTCTTTCTTTTTCTTTGCTCTTTTTGTGAACTCCGGTAGTCGGATGGCTATCCGAAGACATGGTATAATTAAATCTGCAGCCAAAGTAGCTTAATGCAAAATCGTACCGACGCTTAATAGTGTGTTGGTTAAATCTAGCACAAAACAGACAACTTGAAACGTCGTGGTCAGGGCCTAGGCAAGGCATACAGTAAGAGAGAGAGTCCTTATGAGGTATTTGCTTCCCATATGAAATACAAATTAACTTTTTCTGACATTGGTCTGGAGCAAGAAAAAAAGTTTCCCCAATGGGGTACTCTGCTTTTAATGAAGACTTCGGATCTGAAACTCTAACACGAAAATCTCAGGAGTTGGCCGACTGGCACTTGCGAACTGCTTCTGCTTCGGGCACAGAGCGGAAAGAAAGACTGAAGAAAATGGTGTCGGATGCATCTTTTATACCCCTGACGTCAGGGAAGGGGTGATAGCAACCAACGCAAGACTCAACACTTTGGAATTCACGTTGACTGAGGGCAACCTGCCAGCAGGATTACCCAAATGCAATGACTGCAACAGTGAAACATGAAGAACATCCATTGTTGCCTTGGCCTGAAGGGGACATCAACAAGATTTTTCGTTTGTCCTTCCTGATTTTCAGTAGGACCTTGTGGATTAGAGGGAAGGGGGGGCATAAAGAAATAATCCCTTCCAAGGAATGCTCAAGGCATATACTCTCCAGGCTAGTGGGAGTGATCTTTGGTGAAGAATTTGGTCAACTGTCTGTTCTAGGGGGAGGCAAACAGATGCACTTGAGAAATGCCCCACTGGTGGACAATGTCTACAAAGGTTTCCCTGTACAGCATCCACTCATGCTGTAGGGAAAATATTTTACTGAGAAGATCTGCCTGTGTGTTGTCCTGAGAGGGTATGTATGTAGGTTGTGCCTAGAGGCGATGTCCCAGATTTCTAGAGTTATTCTGCAAAGGAGGTAGGGCTTTGGTTCCTCCTTGTTTGTTGAGATACCACACAACTGTGGTGTTCTCTGTGAATATTAAGGGACCCAGATGGAGGGTGGGAAGAAAAGCACCGAGGGCAAGGAGAAAGTACAGCTGTGTACACTTACCATAACTGTAGACGTTTGAGTGTATTCACTGTTGCAGTCATCACATTTGGGTTATCTGCTTGCAACAGCCCTCATTCGGACTGATTATAAAAGTCTTGGGTCCTGCATCAGTTCCTGTCTCTTCTTCTGTGACGTCAGTTCATCAGGGGTATAAAACATGCTGCCGACACCATTACATCAGTTTTTCTTGCCCCAGATGTCAGGTGCCCCCTTAATGGGAAGAAATAAAACATATTATATATATATATATATATACATATATATATATATATATATATACATATACACATGTATATATATACATATATACATACATATATATATATACATACATATATATATATATATATATATATATATATATATATATATATATATATATATATATATATATACACACGCATACATATACAAGGATATACCTCCAGTAAAAAAGCAAATAGACCAAAAAGCTTTTAAGCACATTAAAGGAGAGTAATGGTATAGCCAAAGTAATCATGGGGCTGGAGGGAGGGTAACCAGGACTGCAACAGTGAATACACTCGAACATCTACATTTATGATAAGTGTACACAACTGTACTATGTTCTTCGTGTTTCACTGTTCCGGTCATTACATTTGGGTAGATTCCCAAAGCTAAGTATGGCAGGAGGAATTTAAATAGCATTAGAAGCAGCTATAACACACTAAGACAGCAGTGGCAAAGCCAGCTCTGGATTTAGAGAAAATTGGCAAATGTAATGGTCGGTGAAGGTATGTACAAAACTCCAGGTAGCAGCTTCTAGGATGTCCCTGGTATGAACACCTCTGAGAAAGGCTGTAAAGGCAGATGCAGCCCTGGTTGAATGGGGTCTGATCCCCTGTGGGATAGGTTTTCCATGGTGCCTACAGCAGAAATGAATGCAATGGCCTATCCATTTAGAAATGGTTTGCTTTGGGATAGCCTTCCCCTCTGCCCTGCAACAAATAACACCAGCAGTTCAGACTTCCTTTGAGGTTTAGTCCTGTCCAAGTAAAATCCAAGTTGTCTGTGCACATCTAAGGAGTGCAGTATCCGTTCCCCTTTGTTCTGTGGATTAGGAAAAGAAGGTTGGCAAATGAATGGACTGATTTTGAGCCACACTGGATACCACCTTGGGCATGAAGGAGGGATTGGTCCTGAGGGACACACTGTCCGCATGAGAGATGATAAAGGGCTCCACTGCGATAAGGGTCTGTAATTCAGATACCCTTCTTGCTGAAGTGATTGCTAAAAGAAAGGCTGTTTTCCAAGAAAGGAATTTTAAATCTGCACTAGCAGCTGGCTGGAAAGGAGGAAGAGTGAGTTTCTCCAATACAAAGCTAAGGTCCCAGGCTGGAGTTGGGGCTCTCCTGGGTGGTCTTAAATTTTTGACCTGTCTGAGAAACTGCCTGAGCAGTGGATGAGAGAAGAGGGGGGGGTTCTGAGTTATGAGATAAAATGGCTGAGGAGTGAATTTTGATGGAGGAAAAAAAAAATTCCTTGTGAAGCATCTCAGTTAAGTATTGTAAAATCTGAGGTAAATTGGGAGCTGCTGTGCTCATCCCTTGAGATTGGTTCCAGGCACAGAATCTTTTCCATTTTTCAGCATAAGATTTTCTAGTACTAGGCCTTCTTGCCTATAAAATGATATCTATTGCTGCTTTATTGTGGGATGGTAAGGGAGAGATTAGGTAATTAGCCAGGCTGCTAGGTTCAGGGTTTGAATCGGAGGGTGCAGAATCTGGTTCTCCTGCTGAGACAACAGGGTAGGGGTCATGGGGCCAACAGTGGCACGTGCAAGGGGGGGGGGGGGGGGCAGTGTTGGCATGCCCAGTCGGGTGCAATCAATATTGTCCTTAGTTTGTCTTATTTGATCTTTAGCAGTACTTTGGAGAGGAAAGGCAGAGGAGGAAAGACAGACTGATAGGTTTTTCCATTTGAAGGAGATGACATCCACTTTCCAAGCTTGTTTGTGGGGAGTCATTGTGCAAAATCTGCCCAAATGGTACTCCTGGGGGGAACAGGTCTATATCTGGGCTCCCCCATTTGTCTGTCAACATGTTAAAAATCTTTGGTTCCAGTTTCCACTAGAGTGGGTCCATGAGGCTTCTGCTTAGTTAGTCTGCAAGTGTAATTAGTTTTCCTGGCAGGAATTGAGCTTGTAGATGCACGTAGTAGCTCAAGACTGTGTTCCACAATGCCATGGCTAGTCTGCAGAGGGGGTAAGAATGGGTACCCCCCTGCTTCTTTATGTACCACATAACAGTGGTGTTGTTAGTCTTTACCATTAATTGCCCTGGAAGAATGTGGTCCTTGAAGGCTGTCAGAGCATTCTGTACGGCTAACATTTCTTTTAAACTGATATGCAGGTGCATTTGACTTGGATTCCATTTGCCCTAAATGCACTTCTCTGCCAGGTGAGCCCTCCATGCATAGTCTGATGTGTCTGTTGTTAGGGTTTCGGCGGCAGGAGGTAGAGTGAATGGTAGTTCCTTGTTTTGGTGGCAAGCCCTTGCCTACCAAAGAAACTCTAGGCGAAGGCAAGGTATGATGGGAATCATTGCTTCTAGGTCCTAAGAATGTTGAGAATATAGGCTTTTTAGATACCACTGTAGTTTCCTCATATGCAGTCTTGCATATGGAATTAGAATAATGCAGGAGGCCATGAACCCCAAGCCTTGCAGTATTTGCTTTGCAGATAGCAGGGTTTTCGTGGCCACTAGTTTGAAGTAGGTGTCAGATGAATTTGTTTCTCTGGCGTGAGGAAAGCCATCTGGGAAGTTGTATTCAAGCTTGCTCCCAGGAATAAAATTTGTTGACAGGGTACCAGGTCTGATTTCTTTTCGTTTATGGTGTACGCCAGACAAGTCAGTACCCTTTGAACAAAGGCCAAATGATTCAAAAGTATGTCCTGGCTTTCTGCCTGAATTTGACAATCGCCCAGGTATGGGTATATTTGACTATTTCTTTGCCTGCAGAATGCAATGACTGGAGCTAGCCACTTTTTGAATACCCTGGGCATAGCAGATAAGCCAAAGGGGAGTGCAGAGAACTGACAGTGCATGTAGCCTGCTCTGAAGTGTAGGTATCTTCTGCAAGACTCCCTGATAGGGATGTGCAGGTATGCTTCTTTTAAGTCTAGTGTTGCCAACCATGCATCTTTGCCTAGCATGGGAAGCAGTTGGTGAAGAGTCAGCATCTTGAATTTTGGAATCACCAGAAAGATATTTATAGTAGAAAGGTGCAGTATAGGGCACCATGTATAGCCTTTTCTGGGTACCAGAAAGTCGTGAATAGAAACCTTGTCCCTTTTCCTCTTCTGGTACCAACTGAACAGCCTCCATGCTTAAGAGAGTGTGTACTTGATTTTGGGCCTCTGCCCACTGATTTGGGGGTAGATCTGGCCACCCGCTTGGTGTCGGTAAGATGTGGAAGTTAAATCTGTATCCTTGGGACACTATTTAAAACTCATTAGCCCTGGGTAATGAGTTCCCAGTTTCTGGCCTGTAGACCAATCTTTCCGCCTAAAGGAGCATTCAGTTGGGAAGTGCTTGGAAGTTTTAAAAGCAAGTCATTGAGACAGTTTTCCATAGGGTGGGGAATCTTACTACTCCCTGATTTGGGTGCGGAAACCCCCCCACTGCTTAGTGTTGCGTCCCCCATGGGACTGAAACCTGGGGTTTTTGCTGTGTCTGGATTTGGCTTGAGAAGACCTGGAAGGGGCTGGAAAGGACCAATTCTTAGAGGGCCAGTGCCTACTATATCTAGGAGGCTGAACTTGAAAGAAATCTTTAAAATTTTGCATAGATTTAGCTTTACCTTCCATCGTTTTAAGAAATTCCTCAGCCTTGTTGCCAAACAGGCAGCCCTGATTTAAGGGAGCATCCAACAATTTAGCTTTAACATGATCAGGCAAAGATTGCTCCTTAAGCAAAGCATGCCTTCTGAGCACAGACCCAGCAACAGCAACCCTGCAAGAGGCCTATAAGGAATCAAATCCAAATTGTAAAGTATGTTTTCCAACCTGTTCAGCAGAATGCATTAAATCCTGTAATTCTTTATTTTCTGCACAGTCACGAATCAATCTGTTTAAGCAATCCAATAACATGTTGCTGATACTTTAACATATGAAACTGGCAGTTTAAAGCCGTAATGGCCAAGGTTGCAAAGTGTAAACCTTCTTACCCCATCTATCCAGCGCCCTGGAGACTATCAGAAGGGATAGGATTTATAGCAATAGAAGCCTTAATGCCCTTGAGTCCCTGTGAAACAATCTCTGGATCCGCAATAGTATTTTTAAAAAGGAACTTGCGTGAATCAGGAGCCCTGTAATATCTGTCAGGTTTTCTGGGAGCAGGAGGCAAAGAATAAGGGGCAAAACTAGATTCCGAAAAAGCATCAACAATGTCTAGTACAGGAGCAATAGCTAAAGGTCTATGCTGAGGCAGAAGTAAGAAATCCCTAAGCCTCTCTTTTGAATAAGAAAAATCCTGGCTTTCCCAGTGGATATGCTCCCTTAGAGTATGTAAAGTTTCACCAAAAAAAAAAATCCTCTGGAGGGGGAGCAAAGGGAATAGAGTTCTCTGCATCAGAATCCTCATAAATAGATAAAGGCCAATCCAGATAATCAGAAGAATCAGAAAAACTAGAATCCTGGTCAGAAGATTCATAAACAATTTCAGACCTAGGTCGGTTAGAAGGGGGAGCTTGACTTCCCCTGATTAGAGTTATTAGATCTTCAGCCATTCTGATTTCTTTTTTAGGCATAGAGGCCTGAGCATGTGGCCTGGGCATCGTTTTTTTTAGGCATGGTTCGAGAATTAGGCCTAAATGAAGGAGGCGTCGGTTGAATATGCAAGTCCGTAGGCCTAAATACACCCTCAGAAGCCAGTGCCTGCACAGCGGCTCCGGACCCATCCAAGGTAGAGACATCCGTGGGTTCCATAGTTGAAGCATCTTGCGGCATACCGGACTCCGAATGGGTCTCAGTAGAGGCTTGCGAATCAGAAGTAGCGGCTATCAGGGGTTGCGAAAGCAGAGTACCGGTGGACTGGCTTAGGAGAAGCATCATCGGCAGTTTTGGACCTCGGCAGCCAGTTTTTATCTTTGCAATTTTTTAGAAATCCCAGTAGTCAGATGGCTAACAGACAGCATTTCTGGATAACTAAACAGAGAACTGAAATATTTAGAGGCGAAAATATACCGACGAGGGATAGTGCACTGATTAAATAAAGCACTAAACAGACAGCAAGGTACGTCGTGGTCAGGGCCTAGGCAAGGAATACAGTACGAATTAAAATCTTTATGAGGTATTTGCTTTCCACAAGTAATGCAATTATTAACTTTTACTGACATCGGTAAGGAGCAAGAAAAAACTTCCCCAACGGGGTACTTGGCTTTAGTTGAAGACTTCGGTTCTGAAACCCGAAAAAGTACAGTTTTGTACCTACTATAAATGTAGATGTTAGAGTGTTCACCCTGCTGCAGTCATCACACTTGGGTTATCCAGCCGTCAGGTGGTCCCGCAGTCAGCCCGAATTCCAAAGTCTTAGTCCAGCGTCGGTTGCTGTCGCTTCTTCCCTGACATCAGTGCACCAGGGGTATTTAAGAGGCATCCAACGCCATTTTCTTCAGTTTTTCTTGCCCCAGATGTCAGGTGCCCCCAATAGGTAGGCAAAATATATATATGGTTATATAAAAATCAAACAAAACCCTTGGGAACAAGCAAATACACCACAGAGGTAGTATAGGAAAAAGTGGTAGAGAGAAGTTCAGCTAGTTCAGAGAGGATGGAGGGAGGGGAACCTGGACTGCAGCAGGGTGAACACTTGAACATCTACATTTATGGTAGGTACAAAACTGTACTATGTTCATCGTGTTACCCTGCTGCAGTCATCACACTTGGGTTGAATCCCAAAGCTAAGGATGGGAGGTGGAGTCAAACAGGGTTAGAAGAAGCTAGTAGGCCCTGCAAAACTGCAGTGGCAAAACCAGCTCTAGTTTTAGAGTATAGAGGTCAATGATAGTGTTTGGTGAAGGTGTGCACTGAACTCTCCAAGTAGCAGCTTCCAGAATGTCCTTGGTTGGCACTCCCCTGAGAAAGGCTGCTGATGTAGCTGTAGCCCTGGTGGAGTGGGACCTAATGTTAGCAGGTACTGATTTCCCATGATGGGTTTAGCAGAAACGTAAGCAATGTCCTATCCATTTTGAAATGGTCTGTTTTGAGATAGCTTGTCCTTGTGATCCTGTAGCATTGGCTACAAAAAGCTGGTCAGTTTTTCTGAAAGCCTTAGTTTTATCAAAGTAGTAACGTAACTGCCTGTGAATGTCCAAAGAGTGCAGGAGTCTTTCTCCTTTGTTCTGGGGACTTGGGAAGAAGGTGGGCAAGTGAATGGTTTGGTTTAGGGCTACACTGGATACCACCTTTGGCATAAAGGAAGGATTAGTTCGTAGAGAGACTCTGTCTTGATGAAAAATTATGAAAGGTTCCACTGCCATTAGTGCCTGTAGTTCTGAGACTCTTCTAACCGAGGTTACTGCTAGTAGTAGGGCAGTTTTCCAGGAAAGAAATTTTAAATCAGCTGAAAAAGCTGGTTCAAAGGGCGGCAGTGTAAGCTTTTCCAGAACAAAGTTGAGATCCCAAGTAGGTGTTGGAGCTCTCCTTGGTGGTCTTAAGTTCTTAGCCACACTGAGGAACTGTCTTAGGAGTGGATGTGAAAATAAAGGAGGATCCGTGCTGTAATGCATTGAAATTGCGGAGGCGTGGATCTTAATAGATGAAAAGGAAAGTCCTTTGTGTAACATCTCAGTCAAATATCGTAGAATCTGAGGGATGTTTGGATCAAGTGGGTTTATGCTTTTAGCCTGGTTCCAGGCGCAAAATCTTTTCCATTTGTCTGAATAGGTTTTCCCTGGTGCTGGGCCTCCTGGCCTCCAGAATGACATCCAGAACAGCTTTGGATAAAGGTGTTGGATGGTTGTTTAGGTAATTTGCCATGCAGCCAAGTTTAAAGTCTTGAGCTGGCTGTGTAGAATCTGATGGTCTTGCTGGGTGAGTAGGTGAGGAATTTGTGGCAAAATCCATGGTGGGCCGTGGGCCATATTCCTTAAAATTGGATACCAATGTTAGCGTGGCCAGTCTGGTGCAACAAGTATCATTTGTGGCCTCTCTAATCTGACTTTCAGTAGTACCTTTGCTAGAAGAGGCAGTGGAGGGAAGGCATAAACTGTTAATGTTTTCCAACTGGAGAGAGGGCGTCCACTTTCCAAGCTAGTGGATGGAAGGTCCTTGTGCAAAATTTTTGAATTTGGTGGTTGTGGGGGCTTGCAAACAGATCTATGTCTGGGCGTCCCCATTCTTGAACTATCATTGCAAATACTTGTGGATCTAGTTTCCATTCGTGTGAATCCATGATGTTTCTGCTTAGATCGTCTGCCAATGTGTTTTTCTTTCCTGACAGGAATTGTGCTTGTAATTGAACATGGTAAGAGTGCAGTGTTCCACAAGGTCGTTGCTTGCCTGCATAGAGGGTAGGAATGTGCGCCCTTTTCCTTGTTTATGTACCACATAACTGTGGTATTGTCCATCTTTATTAGTAGTTGTCCTGGGTGTAGAAGGTCCTTGAAAGCTGTTAAGGCATTCTGCACTGCTAGCATTTCTTTCTGATTGATATGCAGGTGTCTCTGATCTGTAGTCCATTTGCCCTGAATGCACTGCCCTGCCATGTGTGCTCCCTAGACATAGTCCAATGCATCTGTTGTCATAGTTTGCCTGGCTGTGGGTAAGGTGAAAGGCTGACCCTTGTTGAGGTGACATGCCTGTGCCCACCATAGAAATTCCTGTTGAAGGCAGGGAATGAGTGGAATCATTGTTTCCAAGCTGTGGCTGTGCTGAGTCCATACACTTTTCAGGTACCATTGTAATTTCCTCATATGCAGTTTTGCAAATGGTATTACAAGAATGCAAGATGCCATGAATCCCAAGGCATGCAGAATTTGTCTTGCAGGGAGTTGGGTCTTTGTTGCCATTATTTTGAAATATTGAAACAGCTGTCGTTGTCTGGCATGAGGAAAGCCATCTGGGCCATTGTATTCAAGCTGGCACCCAGGAATATTACGTTTTGTGAGGGTACTAGTTTTGATTTATTTCCGTTTACTGTGTACCCTAGGCAACTTACAAGGTGTTTGACAAATGCCAGATGCTTTAAAAGAATGTCATTGCTTTCTGCTTGAATAAGGCAGTCGTCCAGGTATGGGTATATTTGAATTCCTCTTTGTCTGCAGTATGCAATTACTGGTGCCAGGCATTTTGTGAAGCCGCTGGGCGCAGTAGATAAGCCAAAGGGCAGTACTGAGAATTGATAATGCGTTGAACCTGCAATGAAGCGGAGGTATCTTCTGCAATTTTGTCTGATAGGGACATGCAGGTATGCCTCCTTGAGGTCCAAAGTGACTAGCCAAGCATTCTTGCCCAGCATGAGAAGAAGCTGCTGTAGTGTCAGCATCTTGAATTTTGGTACTTGCAGATAGGTGTTCAGAATTGAAAGATCCAGAATGGGTCTCCATGCTTTATCCTTTCTTGGGACTAGGAAGAGTCATGAGTAAAATCCATGACCTTGCTCCTGTGCAGGTACCTGTTGAATGGCTTTCATGTTCATGAGAGCTGTAATTTGTTTTTGTGCCTCTGCCCATTGATTTGGTGGGAGGTTTGGCATTCCTTTGATCCTTGGTAAGGTATGAAAGTGGAATCTGTATCCTTGGGAGACTATGTTTAGAACCCATTTGTCTTTTGTGATGATGTGCCAGTTGTCTGCAAAAAATGCTAGTTTTCCTCCAAAGGGAGTTGCCAGGAGAGATTTGCTTGGAAGTTTGAGGACAGAGTCATTGTGTTTGTCTTCTGCTAGCCTGGGGCCTGTCTTCTCCTCCTTTCTGGGTAGCATAACCCCATTGGCGAGGTTTGTAAGGGCCCTGTGACTGGCCTCTGCCCCTTGGGCATCTGTATTTGCACCTCTGTGATCTGTCTGAAGCTGGAAAGCACCATTTTTTTGTTGGCCAATTTCTGCTGAAACGAGGGGGTTTGTACCTGCAAAAAATCCTTGACCGTTTGCATAGACTTTGCCTTATCCTCCATTTTCTTTAAAACCTCTTCTGCTTTGACACCAAATAATACATCCTGTTGTAAAGGTGCATCCAATAATTTTGCTTTAACATGGTCAGGGAGGGTTTGTTCTTTTAACCAAGCATGTCTACGTATGACAGAGCCAGTTACAACTGCTCTACAGGAAGCTTCCAAAGAATCAAATCCGCATTGCAAGGTACGTTTGCCCAGCTGTTCAGCTACATGCAACAGATCCTGCATTTCCTTGAATTCAGGCTGTTCTGAATGTGTGCTCATTTTTTGTTTTAACTGAGACACCAGGAATTCTTGATATTTCAGCATGTGAAACTGGCAATTTAATGCTCTCATAGCCAGAGTTGCTGAGGTGTAAATTTTCTTTCCCCATCTAGGGCTCTAGAATCCCTTTCAGAGGGCACAGGATTTTTAGCCATAGAAGCTTTTGCTCCCTTAGGACCCTGGGAAATTGTTTCTGGGTCGGCTACAGGGCTTTTACAAAGGAATTTGTGAGAGTCAGGTACTCTGTAGTATCTGTCTGGTTTGGCTGGAGCAGGAGGTAGAGAGTCTGGATTTAAACTAGACTCCAAGTAAACATCATACACAATATCTAAAACAGGAAGGATAGCAAGAGGTCTGTGCTGGGGTAGTAAAAGGAACTCTCGGAGACTTTTCTTAGAATCTGAGTAATCCTGGCCTTCCCAGTGGAAATGTTCCCTCATGGTATGCAAAGTTTCCCCAAAGGAGTAGTCTTCAGGGGGAGAAGCCGAGGGAATGGAATCTTCAGCCTCAGATTCCTAAAGTGGAAAAGTGTAATCCTGTTCCTCAGAAGAATCTGAGGAGAGAGAAACCTCGTCAGAGGATGCATAATCCTCCCCTTGTCTTGGTCTTTTATCAGGAAAGGGATGGGAACCCCTGATAAGGGTAATTAAATCTTCAGCCATCTTAACCATCTGTTTCTTAGGCATGGGACATTGAACTGTAGCCTGATGTACAGTTTTCTTTGGTTTTAAAGGAGTTTTAAGTTTAGCATAAGATTTAATGGTGAGTGTAGTCTGTCTGAAGACACCTTCTACAACCGAAGGTGTTTCCGTGGCACCGGTGTCTAGTTCTGCTCCGGTGTCAGTAAAAGGCTGTGTCGGTCTAGTGGACTCCGCTCGGGAATTCGCAGCTGTCTGGGGTTCCAGTTCTGCGGTCGTCAGGGGCTGCGTAGGCTCCTCACTAAAAACCGGTGAAAGGCCCAACTGAGGCCTCTGCGTCTGGCTTATTCCTAGGCTGCCTGTCCTTATCCTTGCGTTTTTTAGGAGTGCCGGTCGTCGGCTGCTCCAATGGCATGATATAATTAAATTTCCTACCAAAGTAATGCTGTGCAAAGTCAAAACGGCGTTTGATAGTTCGTTTATTAAACCTAGCGCAAAACCGACTACCTGTGACGTCGTAGTCTGGGCCTAGGCAAGGAATACAATAGGAATGGAAGTCCTTATGAGGTATTTGCTTCCCACAAGAAATGCAATTGTTAACTTTTTCTGACATCGGACAGAGGCAAGAAAATGTTCCCCAACGGGGTACTTAGCTTTAATGAAGACTTCGGACTGAAATTCAAATCGAAAATCTCAGGTGTCGGCCGACCGGCACTTGCGAACTGCTTCTGCTTCGGGCACCGCAAGGCAAGAAAGACGGAAAAAAATGGTGTTGGATGCATCTTAAATACCCCTGGCGCACTGACGTCAGGGAAGAAGCGACAGCAACCGACGCCGGACCAAGACTTTGGAATTCGGGCAGAGTGCAGGACCGCTTGACGGCAGGATAACCCAAGTGTGATGACTGCAGCAGGGTTACAGGATGAACATCAAAAATATCAGGAGTCGGCTGACCGGCACTTGCGAACTGCTTCGGGCACCGCACGGCAAGAAAGACTGATGCTATGGCATCGGTTGCATGTTCTATACCCCAGACGACCTGACATCATGGAAGAAGGGACAGCAGCCGATACAGGACCCAAGACTTGGTTAATCAGGCCAACTGAAGTCTACTGCAAGCAGATAATCCAAATGTAATGACTGCAACAGTGAAACATGAACATTTTCCGTGTCCACTAGAAAAAGCAGGCATCCATCTTCCAGGCTGTGGGGCAATGGTCCCTGTTGTAGAACAGGGGAAGCAGATGGTTGCTTGGTGAGGCAAACAAATCTGAGACGTGCCACACTGAAGTGTAATGCTGTGGGAAACCTCCCTGTTCAGAGTACACTCATGGTGGCCCTCCAGGGAACACCTTAAGAAGTCTGCCAGCACACTGTCCCAAGATATGTATGAGAGTGTGACATTCATTTGTGTTGCCAAACTTCATGCCTACTGTGCCAACCTGCTTATTTAGTTACCACATAAAGTACAGTTTTGTACCTACCATAAATGTAGATGTCCGAGAGGTATGCATCTGCAGTCCTAACAAATGGGTTGTCCTGGCCTCAGGCAGCCCTTCGGTCGGCCGGATTCCAAAGTCTGGGTCTGGCCTCTGCTGATGTCGCACTTCACCCGACGTCATAGCTGCAGTTCTGCGGGTATAAAGGCATCAGCCGACGCCATTTTCCTCTGTTTCTTGCCCCAGATGCCAGGTGCCCTCTAGGAAGGCTAAATTTGGATAAATGTAAATGTTTCCAAACAATAGAGAGCAAATAGAAATAAACATGTATATACATATATACAAACAAATACACCATAATAGATTCCCCCAGCTAGCTACAAGATGGGCAAATACCCTAGGAGTACCACAGAGGGGAAGGAGGGTGGGTAATCCTGACTGCAGATGCATACCTCTCGGACATCTACATATATGGTAGGTACAAAACTGTACTATGTTCTTCAAGGGTGCATCTGCAGTCCTAACAAATGGGTAGAATACCATAGCCAAATTGGGGGAGGAGGCCCTATGGAGGCACTAAGAGTTTATGGTGTAGTTAAGATCCCTTGCAAAACAGCAGTGGCAAAACCTGCTCGGGATCTGGAGTATAAAGGTAGATTATAATGCTTGGCAAATGTATGCACGGAGCTCCAAGTAGCAGCCTCTAAAATGTCTTTGGTAGTCACTCCTCGTAAGAAAGCTGTAGTAGTGGCTGTAGCCCTTGTGGAATGAGGTCTGATGTTTTCTGGAGTTGCCTTTCCATGAAAAGAGTAGCAAAATCTTATGCAATTTCCTATCCATTTTGAGATGGTTTGTTTTGAAATTGCTTTTCCTTCCATTCCTGTTGCATATGCTACCAGAAGCTGGTCAGTTTTTCTATTGTTCTTGGTTCTGTCCAGGTAGTAGCAATTGTCTGTGTACATCCAAGGTATGCAGCAATCTTTCCCCCCTGTTCTGTGGGTTGGGGAAGAATGTTGGTAGGTGTATTGCTTGGTTTAATGATACCCTTGAGACCACCTTTGGCATAAAGGTAGGATTAGTTCTCATGGACACTCTATCCTGATGGAAGATAAGGAAGGGCTGTACTGCCATTAATGCCTGTAATTCAGAAACCCTTCTAGCTGAAGTGATTGCAAGCAGGAATGCAGTCTTCCAAGATAAGTACTGTAATTCTGCTGTTGCTGCTGGTTCAAAAGGGGGAAGTGTTAACTTTTCTAACACAAAGTTCAAGTCCCATGTAGGCAATGGTGGTTTCCTTGGTGGCTTTACATTTTTAATTCCTCTGAGAAACTGCCCGAGTAGAGGTTGAGAAAAGACTGGGGGATCCATGTTGTATTCTGCTGAAATTGCTGATGCATGAATCTTAATGGAGGAGTAGGACAGACCATTGCGGAAGAGCTCTGCTAAGTATTCCAGGATGTTAGCTATGTTTGCCAATGATGCATCCACTCCTTTTGTTGCACTCCAAATGAGATATCTTTTCCATTTTGCTGAATACGTTTTCCTTGTTGAGGGTCTGCGAGCCTCCAAGATAATGTCTTTAACCCTTTGAGATAAATCTGGGTTATTACTCCTTATGTAATGTTCCAAGCAGCTAGCTGCAGTGTTTTCAAGTTTGGAAGCAGGATTTTGAAGTTGTTCTGTGTTAGCAGTAGAGGTAGGAGGGGTAGAGGCCATGCGTGTTCCCGGGACATACTCCTCAGTAGCGGGTACCAATGTTGCCTCGGCCAATCTGGAGCTATCAAGATGATCCTCGGGTGGTCTTCTTTGATCTTCAGTAGCACTTTGTGCATCAAAGGAAGAGGTGGGAATGCATATGCTGTCAGGTTTTCCCAACTGAAGGATAGGGAGTCCACCTTCCAAGCAAGTGGGTGGTATGTCCTTGTGCAGAATTTTTTCAATTGGTGGTTGTGTGGGGATGCGAACAGGTCTATTTCTGGCAGTCCCCATTTCCTTGTGATGGTTTTGAAGATGTCTGGATGCAGCATCCATTCGTGGGCATCCGTGGTAGTTCTGCTTAAGATGTCTGCTAGTATATTTTCTTTTCCTGGCACGAATATGGCTTGGAGCTGAATGTTGAGGCTCAGGGCCACATTCAGAGGTCCATTGCCATCCGGCATAGAGGATATGAATGTGTGCCTCCCTGTTTGTTGATATACCACATAACTGTGGTGTTGTCCGTCCTTATCAGCAAATGACCCTGTTGTAGAAATGGTCTGAATATCTGAATTGCCTGTTTTACTGCCAGCATCTCTTTTTGATTTATGTGTAGGTTCATCTGGTCTTGAGTCCATAAGCCTTGTATGCACTTGTCCACCATGTGTGCCCCCCAACCGAGGTCTGAGGCGTCCGTGGTGATAGTCTGGCTTGGGTGAGGCCTGTGGAAGGGCAGCCCTTTGTTCAATTGACAGGCCTGGGCCCACCACTGGAATTCTTGCTTCAGGCATGGAATTATTGGAATTTTGGTTTCTAGGCTGTGCTTGTGTTGAGACCATAAATTCCTCAGGTACCATTGCAACTTCCTCATATGTAGTCTGGCATGTGGAATTAATATTATGCAGGATGCCATGTAACCCAGGGCTTGCAGGATTTTCCTTGCTGTAAGCTGGTTCTGCATTGTTAATGCCATGAAATAGAGTGGTAGCTGCTTCTGTTTTTCTGCTGTGAGGAATGCCATCTGGTTTGATGTTTCCAGTTCTGCATCCAGGAAGGTTATCCTTTGGGATGGTATCAGCCTTGACTTTTTTGTGTTGACTGTGTATCCCAGGGCTTGCAGCAGGTGAATAACCTTTTCCAAATCTTTTGTTAATTTGTCTTTGCTGTCCGCTTGTAACAGGCAGTCGTCCAGGTATGGATAAATTTGAATTCCCTGAAGCCTGCAATGAGCAATTACTGATGCCAGGCATTTCGTGAATACTCTGGGCGCAGTAGATAAGCCAAAAGGCAATGCTGAGAATTGATAATGCTCTGATCCTGCAATAAATCTGAGGTATCTTCTGCAATTTGGTCAAATGGGGACGTGCAGGTATGCCTCCTTGAGATCCAGAGTCACCAGCAAAGACTCCTTGCCCAGCATGGGAAGAAGTTGCTGTAGGGTCAGCATTTTGAATTTTGGAACAATGAGATATGTGTTTAGAGCGGACAGGTCGAGGATAGGTCTCCATTGTTTTTCCTTTCTTGGTACTAGGAAAAGCCTTGAATAAAATCCTTGTCCTTGTTCCATAGCCGGTACCTTTTCTATAGCTCTCATCCTTAGTAAGTGGTCTATTTGTTGTAGAGCGTTTATCCTTTGGTTTGGAGGTAGGTTTGGCATTCCTCTCTTCCTTGGAAGAGTATGGAAGTGAAACCTGTAGCCTTTGTCTATTGTCTGTAAAATCCATGTCTTTTGTAATGTAATGCCAATTTACTGAAAATAAGGCTAATTTTCCGCCTAAGGGTGCTGCCAGTTGTTCCCTGGTAGGCGGTTTCAGAGCCAAGTCACTGTGATTGTCCTGTAGAAGTGGTAGTGGCTGGATCTGTGGCCGTAGCTCTCTGGCTGTTAGGCTGCCACTGACGTCCCCTGTAGGTACCTCTGGATTGACCTCTGCCTCTAGGGCATCTATTTCTGCTTCTCCGTGCTCTGGTGGTGCCTGGAAAGGACCAATTCTTGGAAGGCCAGTTCCTACTAAACCGCGGAGGCTGGACTTGTAAGAAATCCTTGACTGTCTGGACAGATTTAGCTTTTTCTTCCACCTTCTTACACACTTGCTGTGCAGAGGAACCAAACAAACTGTGCTTTTCCATGGGAGCATCTAGAAGCTTTGATTTTAGATGGTCTGGTAAGGATTGTTCTTTTAACCATGCATGCCTTCTGATCACTGTACCTGTCATAGCTGATCTAAAGGAAGCCTCCAGTGCATCATAGCCGCATTTTAAGGAATGATTACTGACCTGCTGAGTATTATGCACCAAATCCTGAAGGGACTTACGGTCTAAAGGTTCAGGAGAGGACAGTTAATTCCTGATACTGAATCATGTGGAATTGACAGTTTAAGGCCCTAGCCGAAAGAGTAGCAGAAGTATAAACTTTTTTACCCCATCTCTCCAATGCCCTAGATTATCTTTCAGAGGGGAGGGGGTTTTTGGCAGAGGCAACTGCTACAGCTTTGGGGCCCTGTGAAATAGTTTCAGGGTCTGCAATAGGAGCCTTATACAAATGATAATGTGTGTCGGGAACCCTGTAGTATCTGTCGGGCTTAGCAGGGGCCGGAGGCAGTGAGTCAGGGGCAGTACAAGCATCATTAAATGCATCATCCACAACTGTAAGTACTGGAGGAATAGCTAAAGGCCTATGCTGTGGTAAATGCAAAAAGGTCCTAAGCCTTTTCCTAGAGTCTGAAAAATCCTGGCCCTGCCATTGAAATTGTTCCCTCATAGCATGCAAGGTTTCCCCAAAAGAAAATTCCTCAGGAGGAGAGGCAGAAGGTATGGAATCCTCTGCACCAGAGTCCTCATATGGAGAGTAAGGGCCCTCTGGAGGATTTGAATTTTCTGAATCATCAGAGGAATAATCTGAAGAAACTGGCTCAGGGGGCTCTGCTCTAAGCCTCTTCTCTGGAGGTGGGTGAGAGGCCCTGTCAGGGTGAGACTGGGTTTCCCTGATCAAAGAAATGAGATCCTCTGCTAGACTAAGCATTTGAGTACTAGAGCTAGGCCTGTGAGAGGGGGCTTTAGCAGGCACGGCCTTTGAAGATTTTGCTGCTTTAGCCCTGGCAAAAGCCTTAATTGACATGGATGCAGGGGGCCTAGCAGCTCCACGTGCAGGAGAAGATGCATCTAAAGGGATAGTATCTGATAAGTCCTGAGAAACTGTAAGAGCAGGAGGATTTTCAGTAGCAGATTCAGCCATGCTGGAAGAGGCCTCGGTAGAAGGAGGCAAGCTTTCGGTCTAAGGAAGAACCGCGGACTCGGCTTCAGCCAAAACAGAGACACTCGCGGTTGGCTTAGCCGCGGTTTCGGCCGAAACCGCGGACCGCGAGTGTCGGTCCTTTTCCTTACGCTTTTTAGCTAAATGTGAAGTCGGAGTCTCCGACGGCATGATATAAGCAAAAGCGGAGCCGAAAAACTCCTGTGCAAACTCCGACCGACGTCTAAGTGTTCGTCGGTTGAAGGAAGCACAGGCTAGACAAGCTGCTACGTCGTGGTCTGGGCCTAAACAAGGTAGGCAGTAAAAGTGGAAATCTTCATGAGGTATTTGTTTCCCACAAGTTAAACAGTTATTAACTTTTTCTGACATCGGCTGAGGCAAGAAAGAGTCCCCAACGGGGTACTTAGCTTTTTAGAAGTCTTCGGTAGTAGTAATCTCTGGTTCTGTCCGACCGGCACTTGCGAACAGCTTCTGCTTCGGGCACCACGCGGCAAGAAAGACTGAGGAAAATGGCGTCGGCTGATGCCTTTATACCCGCAGAACTGCAACTATGACGTCGGGTGAAGTGCGACATCAGCCAAGGACAGACCCAGACTTTGGAAACCGGCCGACCGAAAGGCTGCCTGAGGCCAGGACAACCCATTTGTTAGGACTGCAGATGCATCCTTGAAGGACATCTGTGGTGTTTAACAACTGGAGTGCTCCTGGTTTCCAAAGATGGGAGAAAATCTGTACAGCTTTACAAAAAGACCCCTCATTTATTTCAGACTATGGTGTTCTTCTGGAAGTTTGGTTGCTATTTCGTTAGCACACTGTAATCCTGTCCATGCCCCCATGCCTCGTCTGAGGCATCCGTGTGAACCTGTATAAAAAGAGGAAAGGTAAACTTTGACGGAGGATGACCAGTCCCTTCTATGAAGTTAGCCATTTCAGATACCAAAGAATTTTCCTATTGTGAAGTCTAGCTGAGAGAGACACAGAAATGGTGGCTGCCATTGAGTCCCAAGGTCTTTAGAATCTCCCATGCAGAGCAATAGAGTGCAGAAGAGAGATCTTGGAAGTAAATGGACAGACTGCGAACCTTCTCCTGGGAGAGGAAGACAAGCATTTTCTGTCTCTACTCTGCAGCCCAAAAAAACAAATCCTGTATAGGGATCATGTGCGATTTTTTTTTTCTAGTTTATGGTGAAACCCAAACCGGTCAGATTAAGGGTGAACTGAAGATGCTGCAGAATTTCTAGGGAAACATCTTGGGTCAGAAGGTCAACCAAGTAAAGGAAAATATGAACTCCTTGACTAATAGAAAGCTACTACAGGCACTAGGGACTTTGTAAACACTCTTGGGGATGTGGAAAGACCAAAAGACAGCTCAGTAAACTGAAAATGTAAGGAGCCAGAGACAAACCTTGGGAATCTCCTACATGAAGGATGAATTGGAATGGATGCGTCTCCACTACACTTTTCTTGGGGCTAGAAAAATCCTGGAATAAAACCTCTTTCCTAGGAATTGTTTTGGTACTTTTTCGATGCTGCCCGGATTCAAGAGGTCTTGAAATAATGGGGACCAGAAGGGAAATTTGGTTTTGAAAAAGTG
Organism: Protopterus annectens; assembly: GCF_019279795.1. Classification (NCBI taxonomy): domain Eukaryota; kingdom Metazoa; phylum Chordata; order Ceratodontiformes; family Protopteridae; genus Protopterus; species Protopterus annectens. Next base: position 1,938,024,615 of record NC_056741.1, read on the forward strand.
GAGACATGCCCTTCAGAGGGATAATGTGTTCCTAAGACACTGCATAGCTGTCCCTGATGATGGAGCTGACTCAATGGTGGTAATATCCTCACGTTTAGACAGAGAAACAAAGACCATCTCTGAGAAAGGGGAGTAGTGGGGCTGAGGGAGGGGGAAAGGTTGCTGCAGAGGCAGTCACACATTTTATCCCGCAAAGGTTGGTCTCCCAACTGGAGAGTCCCTTTGTGTTTTTCCAGACTCTCTCTTCATAGGGAGTTGCCTTCATTTCTGACATGCCTTCGGGTCCCTTCTAATGAAGGATGCTGGATTTGGATGGGCAGTTCTTATAGAACCAAAAACTGAGGAGAGTAGGCTTTGACTGCAGTCTCTCATTGTTTTTCCATGCTCTTGGAGAGCTTTGAACAGACTGGCAGCCAAACAGTAATTCTTTGTCCAAAGAGTAATCTAGAATTTTAGATTTGAAATCCTCAGGAATAGGTAGATTGCAAAGCCATACACATCTGTGGAGAACAAACCCAGTGGCAGCTGCAGTAAAAGAATCACACAAAGTGTAACTGCATCTAATGCAGAGTCTGGGAATATGAGTGACCTACAAAAGGAACCTCTGTAATTGCTTCGAGTCTGCTGCAAGTGGAAAAGTACAGTTTTGTACCTACCATAAATGTAGATGTTCGAGTGCTAATACAGCTGCAGTCATAACAGATGGGTAGAATCCCAAAGCTGAGAAAGGGGTGGTAGGCACTAGGTGGAACTAGGAGGAGCCAAAATGCCCTGCAAGACTGCAGTGGCAAAGCCTGCTCTAGATTTGGAGTATAATGGTAGGTTGTAGTGCTTGGAGAAGGTATGCACAGAACTCCAAGTGGCTGCTTCCAAAATATTCTTGGTAGGAACTCCACTGAGGAAAGCTGCAGAGGTGGCTGTGGCCCTAGTGGAATGAGTTCTAATGCCTGTAGGTACAGTTTTTCCATGAAAGGAATAGCAAAAGCGTATGCAGTGGGCTATCCATTTTGAGATTGTTTGGAAATTGGCTTTCCTTGAGCTCCTACAGCATACGACACAAAGAGCTGTTCTGATTTTCTGAAAGGCTTTGTTCTGTCCAAATAATAACGCAGTTGTCTGTGGATGTCCAAGGAATGTAGTAATCTCTCCCCTTTGTTTTGAGGATTAGGATAAAAGGTAGGTAAATGTATGGCCTGATTTAAAGCTACCCTGGATACCACTTTAGGCATAAAGGACGGGTTGGTTCGTAAGGAAACTCTGTCCTGATGGAAGATGATAAAAGGCTGGACAGCCATGAGAGCCTGTAGTTCTGAAACTCTACGAGCTGAGGTGATAGCCAGAAGGAAAGCAGTTTTCCAGGACAAATACTGCAAATCTGATGAGGCAGCTGGCTCAAAGGGAGGCAAGGTCAGTTTTTCCAGAATGAAATTAAGATCCCAAGCAGGTATTGGTCGTTTCCTTGGAGGTCTTAGATTCTTAGCCCCTCTGAGGAACTGTCTTAAGAGAGGGTGAGAGAATAAAGGTGGATCAGTGTTGTATTCTGCAGAAATGGCTGAGGCATGGATTTTGATGGAGGAGAATGAAAGTCTGCTGCTTAGCAGCTCAGCCAAATATTGTAATATTTGAGGTAAATTCAGTTTTCCAGGATCCTGGCCCTTTTTCTCATTCCAGATACAAAACCGTTTCCATTTTGCGGAGTAAGCTTTTCTAGTTGATGGCCTTCTGGCCTCCAAAATGACATCCTGCATCTCCTTGGAGAGTAGGGCCTGTTGTGATGCTAAGGAATCTTCCATGCGGCAAGATTGAGTGTTTTTAGCTGGCTGTGAAGAGTTTTGAAGCTGTGCTGAGTCAGAAGAAGAGGCATTAGAAGCAGGGTCCATGGTGGGGAATGCGTCAGGCTCCTCAGGAGTGGGTACCAGTGTTGCCTTGGCCAGTCCGGAGCAATGAGAATCATCTTTGGTCTGTCTGCTCTGGTTTTCAATAGAACTTTGGGCAGCAGAGGAAGAGGTGGGAAGGCATAAACTGTCATTGATGTCCAACTGAAAGAGAGAGCGTCCACTCTCCAGGCCTTTGGATGGAAAATCCTTGAGCAGAATTTTGTCAATTGGTGATTTTTGTGGGAGGCAAACAGATCTATGTCTGGCCTTCCCCATTCTTGGATTATTTCTGTAAAAACTTTTGGATGCAATTTCCATTCGTGTGGATCTGTCATATTCCTGCTTAGGTTGTCTGCCAGCGTGTTTTCCTTGCATGGCAAGTACTGTGCGTGTAGTTCCATCTGTAAGTCCATGGCCATGTTCCAAAGTGACATGGCCAGTCTGCATAGGGGGTAAGAATGTGTTCCTCCCTGTTTATGTACCACATAACTGTGGTGTTGTCCGTTCCTATCAATAGTTGACCTGGTTGTAGAAAGTCCTTGAAAGCTATAATAGCATTTATTACTGCTAGCATTTCCTTTAATTGATGTGAAGGTGCTTTTCTTTTTGGGACCATTTGCCCTGAATGCACCGATATGTCATGTGCGCACCCCAGGTATAGTCCGAGGCGTCCGTTGTGATTACTTGATTTGCTTGAGGCTTGCTGAATGGAAGACCTGTGTTTGTTTGACATGCTTGAGCCCACCACAGAAATTCCTTCTGCAGACATGGAATTAGTGGTATTATTGTTTCCAAATTGTGGCTGTGTTGAGACCATATGTTTTTCAGGTACCATTGTAGTTTCCTCATATGCAGCTTTGCACATGGGATTAGTAAGATGCAAGATGCCATGAATCCCAGAGCCTGCAGGATTTTCCTTGCAGTCAGCCTGGTGCAATTTGCTAGTGCTCTGAAGTATTGAATTAGTTGCCCCTGCTTCTCTGGCGTGAGGTAGGCCATCTGGCTGTTTGTGTCCAAACCGGCACCCAGGAAAATTATCTTCCAAGAGGGTATTTGGCCTTGATTTCTTTTTGTTGACTGTGTATCCCAGAGAGTTCAACAACATTATTACATAAGCCAGATGTTTCAGACGAATGTGCTTGCTGTCCGCTTGGATCAGGCAGTCGTCCAAATAGGGGTATTTTTGTATCCCTTGAAGTCTGCAGTAGGCAATTACTGATGCCAGGCATTTTGTGAAAACTCTGGGCGCAGTAGATAAGCCAAAGGGCAATGCAGAGAATTGATAACGGGTTGAACCTGCAAGAAATCTGAAATGCCTTCTGCAACTATGTCTGACTGGGACATGCAGGTATGCCTCCTTGAGGCCCAATGTTACCAGCCAAGACTCCTTGCCCAGCATGGGAAGAAGTTGCTGTAGAGTGGGCATCTTGAATTTTGGTACGAGTAGAAATGCGTTTAGGATGGATAGGTCCAAAACAGGTCTCCAATCTTTTCCCTTCCTTGGTACCAGAAATAGCCTGGAATAAAAACCTTGACCTTGATTGTGCGTAGGTACCTCTTGAATAGCTTTCATGTTTATGAGATCTGTTATTTGCCTTTGTGCCTCTGCCCTTTGATTGTGTGGCAGGTTTGGCATGCCTCTCATTTTTGGAAGGGTGTGAAAATGGAATTTGTAGCCTCTGTGTATAATGTCCAGGATCCATTTGTCCTTTGTGACAATATGCCAATTTTTTGAAAATAATGCCAGCTTTCCTCCTAAGGGGGCTGCCATTTCAGACTTGCTTGGCATGCAAAGGGGAAAGTCATTGGGTTTGCTTTCTGAAAGATTGCGAGTAATCCTCACCACCTCTTAGTGTAGGAGCTTGGCATTGTCTGCCTCTAAACGATCCTTGGGATTGTCCTCTGCCCCTCGGGTGCCTGCATCTGCCTCTTTGGGGTCTGTCCGTGGCAGGAAAGGACCAGTTTTTGGAAGGCCAATTTCTACTAAAACGTGGGGGTTGTACCTGTAGAAAATCTTTCACAGTTTGCATTGACTTAGCCTTTTCCTCCATCTTCCTTAATACCTCCTCAGCATTAGCCCCAAATAGTACATCCTTTTGAAGAGGGGCGTCTAGTAATTTAGCTTTGACATGATCAGGCAAGGCTTGTTCCTTGAGCCACACATGCCTACGTATGACTGATCCTGTAACAGCAGCTCTACATGAGGCCTCTAGAGCATCAAAACCACATTGTAAGGTATGCTTGCCCACTTGTTCTGCACTATGCATCAAATCCTGCAACTCCTTCAAGTCTGGTTGTTCAGGTTGTGACATTTTACTTTTCAATTGTGATAACAAAAACTGTTGGTATTTTAGCATATGGAACTGACAGTTTAAGGCCCTCATGGTTAAGGTAGCCAAGGTATATACCTTTTTTCCACACCTTTCTAAGGATCTGGAATCTCTCTCGGAAGGCAATGGATTTTTAGCAGTGGAGGCCTTAACTCCCTTGGGGCCCTGTGAGATGGATTCTGGGTCAGCAGCATGGCTTTTGTATAGAAATTGGTGTGAATCAGGAACCCTGTAGTACCTGTCAGGCTTAACTGGAGCTGGAGGTAGAGAGTCCGGGTTAAGGCAGGCCTCCGAGTAAACATCATCTAGGATGTCCAAGACAGGAGGTATAGCCAGAGGCCTGTGCTGAGGTAGCAAGAGAAATTCCCTAAGCCTTTTCTTGGAATCTGAATAATCTTGGCCTTCCCAGTGGAAGTGTTCCCTTAAGGTGTGCAAAGTTTCCCCAAATGAGTAATCCTCAGGGGGGGGGGATACAGAAGGGATGGACTCCTCCGCATCAGAGTCTTCAAAAGGGGAGTAAGAATGTTCCTGATCATCAGAGTGCTCTGAAATAATGAAGCCCTGATCAGAGGAGGGGGAATCTTCCTCCACTCTGGGCCTTTTGTCCGGTGGGGGCTGAGAACCTCTGATAAGAGTAATTAAATCCTCAGAAATTTTAAGCATCTGTTTCTTAGGCATGGGGCCTGGAGATGGGCCCTGTGTAGCTTGTCTTAGAGTGCATGGATGCTTTAGACTTAGTGAAAGCCTTGATGGAGAAAGAAGAGGAAGGTCTGAAGACACCTTGAGTGGAGGTGGACCTCTGAGTTTCAACGCCAAGAGTGGCTTCGGTATCTGTAGTCGGGGTGTGGGCCGAGGAGCCTGCGACCTCGGGCACAGGAGACACCGCCAAAGAAGTGTCGTCGGTAGTCAGGGGCTGCGTAGGCACCTCGCTGAGAACCGGACCACGTGTAGTCGGCTTTGGCGTGGTGTCGGTAGAGGCCGCGGACCTCGTGTGTCGGTCCTTATCTTTGCGTTTTTTTAGACAAAACTGGAGTCGGATTATCCGACGACATAATATAATTTAATGCTTTCCCAAAATAATGCTGGGCGAACTCCGCCGACGTTTAATGGTGCGTTTGTTGAAAGTAGCACAAAAGCAACAGACCGAGACGTTGTGGTCTGGCCCTAAACAAGGTATACAGAGGGAATGGAAATCCTTATGCGGTATTTGCTTCCCACAAGAAATACAACTATTAACTTTGTCTGACATCGGTCTGAGGCAAGAAAAGTTTCCCCAACGGGGTACTTAGCTTTCAAGAAGACTTCGGTTTCCAAATTTTCGTAATCTCAGAAGCTGGCCGACCGGCACTTGCGAACTGTTTCTGCTTCGGGCACCGCGCGGCAAGAAAGACGGAAGAAAATGGTGTCAGCTGGTTCCTTTATACCCCTGTCGCACTGACGTCAGGGAAGAAGCGACGACAACCGACACCGGACCTAGACTTTGGAATTCAGCCGACCAAAGACCCGCCTGATGGCAGGAGAACCCATCTGTTATGACTGCAGCTGTATGCACGATGATCATCAGTACAACATTCAAGGAGGCAAGAACACAGATCAATTACTTTGTCATTTCAGTATGGTAACTGACTGCCTTCAAAACAAGAGGTACTAGATGTGTAAACCTCCTTTCCCCATCTATCCATAACCCTACTATCTTTGTCGGTGGGTACAGTATTAGCACTGGGCAGCAGTTTAGAGGTCTTATCTGGAGAAAGAGAAACTGTTGAAGGGTCTGCTGCAGAGTTCTTATGTAGCTATTTTATGCCATAAGGGAACTTGTAAAACCTATCTGGTCTTTCGGGAGCTGGAGGCTGAAAATCAGATGCAGAAAAGATGGACTGAAAAGCATCCACAAAAGCCTCAAGAACAGGAGGGTCTGGACAAAGGGCAAGGGGCACCCATTTAAAAGAGGGAGCAATACCTCTTCTGAACATCAGAGATCTGAGTAGATTGCCAAAGTGTTTCAATATGTTCTTTACAGTTCTTAAAAGGAGCATCTTCAATGGGTAAATCAGATGAGAGGCAGTCTGCTTTTTCAGAGCAGATCTGACCTGGAGTATGCAGCTGAGAGGTCAGTCTTAGTCCCGCTTCTCATCAGAAGAGGAGGAAAAGTACAGTTTTGTACCTACCATAAATGTAGATGTCCGATAGGTATGCATCTGCAGTCATAACATATGGGTTGTCCTGCCTCAGGCAGCCCTTCGGTCGGCCGGATTCCAAAGTCTGGGTCTGGCCTCGGCTGATGTCGCACTTTCCCCGACGTCAGAGCGTCTGGGGTATAAAAGCATCAGCAGACGCCATTTTCCTCAGTGTTTCTTGCCCCAGATGCCAGGTGCCCTCTAGGAAGGCCAAATTTGGAGGAATGCAATAAATTCCAAACATTTTCAAAATATATACATATATATACACAAACAAATACACCATAATAGATCCCCCAGCTAGCTAATGGAGGGGTAAGTACCCTAGGAATACCACAGAGGGGAAGGAGGGAGGGTAAACCTGACTGCAGATGCATACCTATCGGACATCTACATTTATGGTAGGTACACAACTGTACTATGTCCTTCAAGGATGCATCTGCAGTCATAACATATGGGTAGAATACCATAGCCAATCTGGGGGAAGAGGTACTACGAAAAGGATGGTGTAGTTAAGATACCTTGCAGGACTGCTGTAGCAAAACCTGCTCTGGATCTTGAGTATAAAGGTAAATTGTAATGCTTGGCAAATGTATGCACGGAGCTCCATGTAGCAGCTTCTAAAATGTCCTTGGTAGCCACCCCTCTTAGGAAGGCTGCTGTGGTGGCTGTGGCCCTCGTGGAATGAGGCCTAATGTTTGCAGGAACCGTCTTTCCATGAAAGGAGTAACAAAATCGAATGCAATTTCCTATCCACTTTGAAATTGTCTGTTTGGAAATTGCTTTTCCTTGTATCCCAGCAGCATATGCTACAAGGAGTTGGTCAGTCTTTCTGTAACTTTAATTTCTGTCCAAGTAGTAGCGTAGTTGTCTGTGTATATCCAGAGTGTGTAGAAGTTTTTCCCCTTTATTTTGTCGATTTGGGAAGAATGTAGGCAAGTGAATAGCTTGGTTTAAGGATACCCTAGATACCACCTTTGGCATAAAAGTAGGATCGGTTCTCAATGAAACTTTGTCTGGATGGAAGATAAGAAATGGCTGTACTGCCATTAAAGCTTGCAACTCAGATACTCTTCCTGCTGAAGTTATGGCCAGAAGGACAAGCAGTTTTCCAAGATAGAAACTGTAGATCCGCCGATGCTGCTGGTTCAAAGGGAGGAAGTGTTAGCTTCTCCAGCACAAAGTTGAGATCCCAAGTAGGTAAAGGAGGTTTCCTTGGAGGATTGATGTTTTTGATTCCTCTCAGAAATTGCCTGAGGAGAGGATGCGAGAAGATAGGTGGATCAACATTGTATTCTGCTGAAATTGCTGAGGCATGAATCTTAATGGAAGAATAGGACAAGGCCATTGTGGTACAATTCAGCTAAGTATTCCAGAATATGTGCCATGCTTGCCAATGTCACATCTAAGCCTTTTGTTGTGTTCCAAATGAGAAATCTTTTCCATTTTGCTGAGTATGTCTTCCTTCTGGAAGGTCTGCGGGCTTCCATAATAATGTCCTTTACTCTCTGTGATAAGTTATTCTGAGGAGGGTTTATGGAATTTTCCAGGCAGTTAGCCGCAATGTTTTCAAGTTGGGATGCATGATCTTGAAATTGTTTTGCGTCAGAAGAAGTGGCCATAGAAGGAGAGGCCACGGTTTCGTCTGTGACATGCTCCTCAAAAGTGGGTACTAGTGCTGCCTTGGCCAGTCTGGAGCTATCAGAATCACTCTTGGCTGTTCTGCCCTGATCTTCAGTAAAACCTTGGACATTAATGGGAGAGGTGGGAAGGCATAGACTTTTAGAGCTTTCCAGCTGAAAGAGAGAGAGAGTCCACCGTCCAAGCTTGTGGGTGGTACGACCTTGAGCAGAATGTCTTCAGTTGATGATTGTGGGGCGAGGCGAACAGATCTATCTCCGGCTTTCCCCATGCTTGTGTTATGAGAAGAAAGATGTCTGGGTGCAGCATCCATTCATGTGCATCCATGGTAATTCTGCTTAAGCTGTCTGCCAGTACATTTTCTTTCCCTGGCACGAACTGGGACTGTAGTTGGATATTGAGTTTCAAGCATAGTTCCCACAGATTCATGGCCAGCCTGCATACAGGGTAGGAATGAGTGCCTCATTGCTTGTTTATGTACCACATGACTGTGGTGTTGTCTGTCCTTATTAACAGGTGGCCTTGATGGAAGTGTTTGAAGGCCTCGATTGCGTGCATCACTGCCAGCATTTCCTTTTGGTTTATGTGCATGTGCAGCTGTCCTTGAGACCATAGGCCTTGGATACATTTGCCCTCCATGTGTGCTCCCCATCCTCGGTCTGAAGCATCCGTGGTGATGGTTTGTCTTGCTTTTGGTTGAAATGTAACCCTCTGTTGGACTGGCAGGCTTGAGCCCACCACAGGAATTCCTTTTGAAGGCAAGGAATGATTGGTATCAAAGCTTCCAAACTGTGACTGTGCTGAGACCATACACTCCTTAGGTACCATTGTAATTTTCTCATATGCAGCCTGGCTTGTGGAATCAGAATTATGCAGGATGCCATGTAACCCAGGGCCTGCAGGATTTTCCTTGCAGTTAGCGGAGTTTGTCTTGTCAGATGCCTGAAGTAATCCGGAAGTTGTTTTTGTTTCTTCTGTGAGAAAGGCCATTTGGGTGGTTGTGTCTAGATCTGCACCTAAAAAGGTTATCCTTTGGGATGGAACAAGTCTTGATTTTTGGATGTTGACTGTGTATCCCAAGGCCTGCAATAGGTGGATGGCATAATCCAAGTCCTTTATCAAATTTCTCTTGTTGTCCGCTTGTATAAGGCAGTCGTCCAGATATGGGTAGATTTGAATCCCCTGAAGTCTGGAGTGTGCAATTACTGATGCCAGGCATTTCGTGAATACTCTGGGCGCAGTAGATAAGCCAAAGGGCAATACTGAGAATTGATAATGCTCTGATCCTGCAAGAAATCTGAGGTGTCTTCGGCAACTTTGCCGAATAGGGACATGCAGGTATGCCTCCTTGAGATCTAGAGTTACCAGCCAAGACTCCTTGCCCAGCATGGGAAGAAGTTGCTGTAGGGTCAGCATCTTGAATTTTGGCACAATGAGGGAAGTATTCAGTGCGGACAGGTCGAGAATAGGCCTCCATTGATTTTCATTTCTTGGAACAAGGAATAATCTGGAGTAAAATCCCTGGCCTTGTTCTGAAAGAGGTACCTTTTCTATGGCTTTCATTTGTATTAAGTTGTTGATCTGCTTTAAAGCCTCTACCCTCTGATTTGGTGGCAGGTTTGGCATTCCGTTTCTTCTTGGCAAAGTGTGGAAGTGGAACCTGTATCCTTTGTCTATTATTTGCAGTGTCCATGTGTCCCTTGTAATGTAATGCCAGTTTTTTGAGAATAAAGAAAGCTTTCCGCCCAATGGTGCTTCCAATTGAGCCCTGGTCGGCGGAATCAAAGGAAAGTCATTTGAGTCTGTCCAGGAGTAGTAGTAGTTGTTGCTGTTCCTGTACTACCTCTCTGGTTGGTAGGCTGCCACTGACGGCCTCTGTAGGAGCCTCTAGCTTGCCCTCTACCTCTGGGACGCCTGTTCCTGCCCCTCTGGGATCTGTCAGAGTCTGGAAAGGACCAATTCTTAGTAGGCCAGTTTCTGCTGAATCTCGGTGGTTGTACTTGGAGAAAGTCCTTAACTGTTTGCACAGATTTTGCCTTTTCTTCAAACTTCTTTAAGACCTCCTGAGCCGAGGAACCAAATAATTTTTGTTTTTCCATTGGAGCATCCAGGAGTTTAGCTTTAACATGGTCTGGTAAAGATTGTTCCTTCAACCAGGCATGCCTACGAATAACTGCCCCAGTCATAGCTGACCTACATGAAGCTTCCAGTGCATCATAACCACACTGCAAAAAGTGATTACTAACCTGCTGAGAGTTATGTACTAGATCCTGAAGGGATTTACGGTCAAGGGGTTCAGAAGAGGAAAGCTTCTTATGCAATTCATCTAGCAAATACTCTTGGTACTGTATCATATGAAATTGACAATTTAATGCCCTCATGGAAAGAGTTGCAGAAGTTTATACCTTTTTTCCCCATCTCTCTAAAGCTCTAGACTCCCTTTCAGAAGGTAGAGGATTCTTGGCAGTGGCAGCTGCAACCCCTTTTGGGCCCTGAGAGATAGTATCTGGGTCTGCAGAATGGGCCTTGTACAGATGTAGATGAGAATCCGGCACCCTGTAGTATCCATCAGGTTTGGCAGGAGCCGGAGGGAAAGAATCAGGGGCTGTACTAACATCATTGTACACATCATCAATCACATTCAAAACAGGAGATATAGCTAAGGGCCTATGCTGAGGCAAATGCAAAAAGGTCCTTAATCTCTTTCAAGAATCAGAAAATTCCTGACCCTGCCATTGACAATGTTCTCTCATAGAGTGTAGTGTCTCAAAGGAAAACTCTTCAGAAGGGGAGGCCGAAGGGATGGATTCTTCAGCATCAGAATCCTCCTAGGCCGAATAAGCCTCCTCCTGGTGATCTGACAACACAGAGCCATCCGTAGACTCACCTGAAGAGTGTTGGTCAGAGGGCTCAGTCCTGGGCCTTTTGTCTGGTGGTGGATGAGAGCCCCTGTCCGGGTGAGGCTGAGAACCTCTAATTAAAGAGATAAGATCCTCTGCAAGGCTGAGGATCTGAGAACTGGAAGAAGGCCTCTGAGAGGTAGTCTTGGGAGGCAAAGCTTTAGCAGCTTTAGCCCTGGAAAAAGCCTTAATGGACATGGATGCAGGGGGGCCGGGCTGCACCACGTGCAGGAGAAGATTTGTCCAAAGGAATGGTGTCGGACATTTCCTGGGCACTGGTTTCAGTTGGTAGCTCAGTAGCCGACTCAGCCGGGGCCTCCAGGGCCGCGGTGGTCGGTTGAGTGGATTCGTTCAAAGGAAGTACCGAGGACTCTGTTTCAGCCGAAACCGAGACACTCGCGGTAGGCCTAACCGTGGTTTCAGCCGAAACCGCGGGCCGCGAGTGTTGGTCCTTGTCCTTCCGTTTTTTCACCAAATGCGATGTCGGAGTCTCCAACGGCATCTTATATGTGAAATTAGCCCCAAAGAATTCCTCTGCAAACTCCGACCGACGTCTAAGAGTTCGTCGGTTGAAGGAAGCACAGGCTGAACAGGCCGAGACATCGTGGTCTGGGCCTAAGTAAGGGAGGCAGTAAGAGTGGAAATCCTTATGAGGTATTTGCTTCCCACAAGTTAAACAATTTACTTTATCTGACATCTGCTGAGGCAAGAAAGAGTCCCCAACGGGGTACTTAGCTTTTTCGAAGTCTTCGGTAGCTGAATCACAGGATCTGACCGACCGGCACTTGCGAACTGCTTCTGCTTCGGGCACCGCGCGGCAAGAAAGACAGAGGAAAATGGCGTCGGCTGATGCTTTTATACTCCAGACGCTCTGACGTCGGGGAAAGTGCGACATCAGCCGAGGCCAGACCCAGACTTTGGCATCTGGCCGACCGAAGGGCTGCCTGAGGCAGGACAACCCATATGTTATGACTGCAGATGCATCCTTGAAGGACATCCAGGGTGTGTTGTGGAAAAGTACAGTTTTGTACCTACCATAAATGTAGATGTCCGATAGGTATGCATCTGCAGTCCTAACATATGGGTTGTCCTGCCTCAGGCAGCCCTTCGGTCGGCCGGATTCCAAAGTCTGGGTCTGGCCTCTGCTGATGTCGCACTTCACCCAACGTCATAGCTGCTGTTTATTGGGTATAAAGGCATCAGCCGACACCATTTTCCTCAGTGTTTCTTGCCCCAGATGCCAGGTGCCCTCTAGTAAGGCTAAATTTGGATAAATGCAAATAATTCCAAACAGTAGAGAGCAAACAATATAAATATATATATATATACATATATACAAACAAATACACCATAACAGATTCCCCCAGCTAGCTAAAAGATGGGTAAATACTCTAGGAGTACCACAGAGGGGAAGGAGGGTGGGTAATCCTGACTGCAGATGCATACCTATCGGACATCTACATTTATGGTAGGTACAAAACTGTACTATGTCCTTCAAGGATGCATCTGCAGTCCTAACATATGGGTAGAATACCATAGCCAAACTGGGGGAGGAGGCACTAAGATAAAGATGGTGTAGTTAAGATCCCTTGCAAAACAGCAGTTGCAAAGCCTGCTCGGGATCTAGAGTATAAAGGAAGATTGTAATGCTTGGCAAATGTATGCACGGAGCTCCAGGTAGCAGCTTCTAAAATGTCTTTGGTAGCCACTTCTCGTAGGAAAACTGTAGTGGTGGCTGTAGCTCTTGTGGAATGAGGTCTGATATTATCAGGAGTGGTCTTTCCATGAAAAGAGTAACAAAACCGAATGTAATTTCCTATCCATTTTGAGATTGTCTGTTTTGAAATTGCTTTTCCTTGCATTCCTGTTGCATATGCTACCAGAAGCTGGTCAGTTTTTCTGCTGGTCTTAGTTCTGTCCAGATAGTAGCGTAATTGTCTGTGCACATCCAAGGTATGTAGCAGTCTTTCCCCCCTGTTCTGTGGGTTGGGGAAGAATGTAGGTAAATGAATCGCTTGGTTCAATGATACTCTGGAGACCACTTTTGGCATAAAGGTAGGGTTGGTTCTCAGAGATACTCTGTCCTGATGGAAGATAAGAAAGGGTTGTACTGCCATTAATGCCTGTAACTCAGATACCCTTCTTGCTGAAGTGATTGCTAGTAGGAAAGCAGTTTTCCAAGACAAGAATTGTAATTCTGCTGTTGCTACTGGTTCAAAAGGGGGAATAGTTAACTTTTCCAGCACAAAGTTGAGGTCCCATGTAGGTAAAGGCGGTTTCCTTGGAGGCTTTACATTTTTGATTCCTCTCAAGAACTGCCAGAGTAGAGGATGAGAGAAGACCGGAGGATCCAAGTTGTATTCTGCTGAAATTGCTGATGCATGAATCTTAATGGAGGAGTAAGACAGGCCATTATGGAACAGCTCTGCTAAATATTCCAGGATGTGTGCTATGCTTGCCAATGAGACATTTTCTCCCCTTGCTGTACTCCAAACGAGGTATCTTTTCCACTTGGCTGAATAAGTCTTCCTTGTGGAGGGTCTGCGTGCCTCCAGGATAATGTCCTTAACCCTCTGAGATAAATCTGGGTTATTTTGTTTTATGCAATATTTCAAGCAGCTAGTTGCAGTGTTTTCAAGTTTGGATGTAGGATCTTGTAGTTGTCCTGTGTTAGTAGTAAGGGACATAGAGGTAGATGCCATGCGTGTGTCCGAGACATGCTTCTCAGTAGCGGGTACCAATGTTGTCTCGGCCAGTCTGGAGCTATCAGAATTACCCTTGGTTGATCCTCTTTGATCTTCAGTAGAACTTTGTACATCAAGGGAAGAGGTGGAAATGCATATGCTGTTAGGTTTTTCCAGCTGAAGGAAAGTGAGTCCACCCTCCAAGCAAGTGGGAGGTACGCTCTTGTGCAGAATTTCTTCAATTGGTGATTGTTTGGGGAGGCAAATAGGTCTATCTGTGGTAGTCCCCATTTCTTTGTTATGGCTTTGAAAATATCTGGATGCAGCATCCATTCGTGAGCATCCGTGGTAGTTCTGCTTAAGGTGTCTGCTAGAGAATTTTCTTTTCCTGGTACAAATCTGGCCTGAAGTAGAATGTTGAGGTTCAGGGCCACATTCCACAGGTCCATTGCCATCCGGCATACAGGATATGAATGCGTACCTCCCTGTTTGTTGATGTACCACATGACTGTGGTATTATCCATCCTTATGAGCAGATGACCCTGTTGAAGGAGTGGTCTGAATGCCTGGATCGCATATTTCACTGCCAGCATCTCCTTTAGATTTATGTGTAGTTTCAGCTGGTCTTGGGTCCATAGGCCTTGTATACACTTGTCCACCATGTGAGCCCCCCATCCTAGGTCTGAGGCGTCCGTGGTGATGGTCTGGCTTGGCTGTGGTTTGTGGAAAGGCAAGCCTCTGTTCAACTGACAGGCCTGAGCCCACCACAGGAATTCTTGCTTCAGGCATGGAATTATTGGAATCTGGTCTTCTAGACTGTGCTGGTGTTGAGACCATACATTCCTTAGGTACCATTGTAACTTTCTCATATGTAGCCTGGCATGGAATCAATATTATGCAGGATGCCATGTAACCCAGGGCTTGCAGGACTTTCCTTGCAGTAAGCTGAGTTTGTTTTGTTAATGACATGAAATAGGCTGGTAGTTGCTTTTGTTTTTCTTCTGTGAGAAAGGCCATCTGAGTTGATGTGTCCAGTTCTGCCCCCAAGAATGTTATCCTTTGGGATGGTACTAGTCTTGACTTCTGCATGTTGACTGTGTATCCCAAGGCTTGCAACAGTTGTATGACATTTTCCAAATCTTTTGTTAATTTTGCCTTGTTGTCTGCTTGTATTAGGCAGTCGTCCAGGTATGGGTAAATTTGAATTCCCTGAAGCCTGCAATGAGCAATTACTGATGCCAAGCATTTCGTGAATACTCTGGGCACAGTAGATAAGCCAAAGGGCAATGCTGAGAATTGATAATGCTCTGATCCTGCAAGAAATTTGAGGTATCTGCTGCAATCTGGTCGTATAGGGACGTGCAGGTATGCCTCCTTGAGATCTAGAGTCACCAGCCAAGACTCCTTGCCCAGCATGGGAAGAAGCTGCTGGAGGGTCAGCATTTTGAATTTTGGAACAATGAGGTATGTGTTCAGTGCGGACAAGTCGAGAATAGGTCTCCATTGATTTTCTTTTCTTGGTACCAGGAAAAGCCTGGAGTAAAATCCTTGGCCTTGTTCCATAGGTGGCACCTTTTCTATAGCTCTCATTCTTAGTAAGTTGTTGATTTGTCTTAGAGCATCTGTTTTTTGGCTTGGTGGTAGGTTTGGCATTCCCCTCTTTTTTGGTAGAGTGTGGAAGTGAAACCTGTAGCTCTTGTCTATTGTTTGTAAAGTCCATTTGTGTCCTGTAATGTAATGCCAGTTGTCTGAAAATAAAGCAAGCTTTCCCAAGGAGCTTCCAGTTGTTCCCTGGTAGGCGGTATCAGAGCCAAGTCATTGTATCTGTCCTGTGGAGGTGGTTGTAGTTGAATCTGTGGCAGTACTTCACTGATTGGTAGGTTGCCACTGACGTCCCCTGTAGGCACCCCTAGATTGATTTCTGCCTCTTGGGTGTCTATTTCTGCCTCTCTGTGCTCTGGAGGTGTCTGGAAAGGACCAATTTTTCGAAGGCCAATTTCTGCTAAACCTCGGAGGTTGGACCTGTAAGAAATCCTTGACTGTTTGGACAGATTTTGCTTTTTCTTCCACCTTTTTTAGAACCTCCTGTGCAGGGGAGCCAAACAAACTTTGTTTCTCCATGGGAGCATCTAGGAGTTTCGATTTAACATGGTCTGGTAAGGATTGTTCTTTTAGCCATGCATGTCTTCGAATCACTGTTCCAGTCATAGCTGATCTAAAGGAAGCCTCCAGTGCATCATAGCCACATTTTAGGAAATGGTTACTGACCTGCTGAGAGTTATGTACCAAATCCTGAAGAGACTTACGGTCTATAGGTTCAGGAGAGGACAATTTTTTATTTAGCTGGTCTAACAAAAATTCCTGATACTGAATCATGTGAAATTGACAGTTTAAGGCCCTAGCCGAAAGAGCAGCAGAAGTATAAACCTTTTTACCCCATCTCTCTAATGCTCTAGATTCCCTATCAGAGGGGAGAGGGATTTTGGCAGAAGCAGCTGCCACACCTTTCGGGCCCTGTGAAATGGTTTCAGGGTCTGCAACAGGAGCCTTATACAAATGGTAGTGTGTGTCCGGGACCCTGTAATATCCGTCAGGCTTGGCAGGGGCCGGAGGAAGAGAATCAGGAGCAGTACAGGCATCATTAAATGCATCATCAACTACTGTTAGTACTGGAGGAATGGCTAAAGGCCTATGCTGTGGTAAGTGTAAAAAAGTCCTTAGCCTTTTCCTTGAATCTGAAAAATCCTGGCCCTGCCATTGGAAATGCTCCCTCATAGCATGTAAGGTTTCCCCAAAAGAAAATTCTTCAGGAGGAGAAGCAGAAGGAATGGAGTCTTCTGCATCAGAATCCTCATAAGGAGAATATGGGCCTTCCTGAGGGTCTGTAATGTCCGAATCCTCCGAGGAATAGTCTGTAGAGACAGGTTCCGGGGGTTCAGTCCTAGGCCTCTTATCTGAATGGGGCTGAGAGGCCCTGTCTGGGTGAGGTTGGGATCCCCTGATCAAAGAAATGAGATCCTCAGCCAGGCTGAGTATTTGTGAACTAGACGTAGGCCTATGTGGGGGAGTTTTAGCAGGTAAGGCCTTAGAAGATTTAGCTGCTTTAGCCCTGGCAAAAGCCTTGATGGACATAGAAGCAGGGGGTCTAGCAGCCGCACATGCAGGGGTAGATATGTCTAAAGGAATAGTACCTGACAAATCCTGGGTGCCTGCTTCTGTAGCAGTAATTTCAGTAGCAGATTCGACCATGCCCTGTGAGGCCTCGGCTATAGGAGGCATGCTTTCGGCTGAAGGAAGAACCGAGGACTCTGTTTCAGCCGAAACAGAGACACTCGCGGTTGGCCTAACCGCGGTTTCCGCCGAAACCGCGGACCGCGAGTGTCGGTCCTTTTCCTTGCGCTTTTTAGCTATTTGTGTAGCCGGAGTCTCCGACGGCATTTTGTAAGCAAAAGCGGGACCAAAAAACTCCTCTGCAAACTCCGACCGACGTCTAAGTGTCTGTCGGTTGAAGGAAGCACAGGCTAGACAAGCTGATACGTCGTGGTCTGGGCCTAAGCAAGGAAGGCAGTAAGAGTGGAAATCATTATGAGGTATTTGTTTCCCACAAGTTAAACAATTATTTACTTTTTCCTGACATCGGCTGAGGCAAGAAAGAGTCCCCAACGGGGTACTTAGCTTTTTAGAAGTCCTCGGTAGTAGAAATCTCTGGATCTGACCGACCGGCACTTGCGAACAGCTTCTGCTTCGGGCACCACGCGGCAAGAAAGACTGGGGAAAATGGTGTCGGCTGATGCCTTTATACCCAATAAACAGCAGCTATGACGTCGGGTGAAGTGCGACAAAAGCCGAGGCCAGACCCAGACTTTGGAATCCGGCCGACCGAAGGGCTGCCTGAGGCAGGACAACCCATATGTTAGGACTGCAGATGCATCCTTGAAGGACATCGTAGACTGTACCTGGAGAGACAAAAAGCAGGTGGTTTCAAAGGCAATCGTTTTGAGCAACCCTCAAAGTCCATACACTCTTTCTCCCCAATTCTTGATAGAGAGGCCACATGCTTAGTTTTCTGTTTTTACTTTTTTAAAGCATGATGTCGGACTGGAAGAGGCGCAGAGGTTCAGTACAGTGTCTGACCTCTATTAGAGGGCCTAGGATGTCTTCTCTAACAAAAATTTGCGGGATGCAGTGCAATCCTTCTGAAATGATGGGATTGGGTTCCTTGGATGCATCAGCAGTTTGCAAGACCTCAAGAGTCATACCAGCCTCCGACGGAGTCTCAGTAATGGGCAATTGAGCAGTAGTCCAACATATAGAGAGTTGCATAAAGTACAGTTTTGTACCTACTATAAATGTAGATGTCCGATAGGTATGCATCTGCAGTCCTTACATATCGGTTGTCCTGCCTCAGGCAGCCCTTCGGTCGGCCAGATTCCAAAGTCTGGGTCCGGCGTCGGCTGATGTCGCCCCTTCCCCGACGTCAGAGCGCCTGGGGTATAAAAGTGTCAGCCAACGCCATCTTCCTCAGTTTTTCTTGCCCCAGATGCCAGGTGCCCTCTAAGGAAGGCTATATTTGGTAGAAATACAAAATATTGCAAACATGCACAGTAATATAAAACAAATACACCATAATAGATAACCCCAGCTAGCTATAAGAGGGATAAGTACCCAAGAAGTACCACAGAGGGGAAGGAGGGAGGGTAAACCTGACTGCAGATGCATACCTATCGGACATCTACATTTATGGTAGGTACAAAACTGCACTATGTCCTTCAAGGATGCATCTGCATTCCTTACATATGGGTAGAATACCATAGCCAAGCTGGGGGTGGTAGGCTCTAAGAAAACGATGGTGTAGCTAAAAATGCCCTGCAGGACTGCCGTAGCAAAGCCTGCTCTGGATCTGGAATATAAGGGTAAATTGTAATGCTTGGAAAATGTATGCACAGAGCTCCATGTAGCAGCTTCTAAAATGTCCTTGGTAGCCATCCCTCTTAAGAAGGCTGTGGAGGTGGCTGTAGCTCTGGTGGAATGAGGTCTGATGTTAGCTGGCACAGCTTTTCCATAAGAATAGCAGAACCGAATGCAATTTCCTATCCATTTTGAAATTGTCAGTTTGGAAATTGCTTTTCCTTGAATGCCTGCAGCATATGCTACCAACAGCTGGTCAGTTTTTCTGAAAGTCTTAGTTCTGTCCAAGAAGTAGCGTAACTGTCTGTGAATGTCCAGGGTATGCAGAAGTTTCTCTCCCTTGTTTTGTGGGTTTGGAAAGAAGGTAGGCAGGTGAATAGCTTGGTTCAAAGAGACCCTGGATACCACCTTTGGCATGAATGAAGGATTGGTTCTCAAGGAGACTCTGTCCTGATGAAAAATAAGAAATGGTTGTACTGCCACGAGTGCCTGCAATTCAGATACTCTTCTTGCTGAGGTTATGGCCAGAAGGAAGGCAGTCTTCCAAGACAGGAACTGTAACTCTGAAGATGCTGCTGGTTCAAAGGGAGGTAACTTCATGTTGGAAAAGTTGACTTTAAGGTCCCATGTAGGCACTGGTGGTTTTCTTGGAGAATTGATGTTCTTAATTCCTCTTAGAAATTGCCTTAGGAGAGGATGAGAGAAGACAGGTGGATCAGTATTGTATTCTGCTGAAATTGCTGAAGCATGAATTTTTATGGAAGAGTAAGAAAGGCCATTATGGAGCATGTCTGCCAAGTATTCCAGGATATGTGCCATGCTCATCACTGTGGCATCTAGGCCCTTTGCGGTGCTTCAAGTGTGGAATCTTTTCCATTTTGCTGAATATGTCTTTCTCGTGGAAGGTCTGTGAGCTTCCATGATGATATCCTTCACTCTCTTGGATAGCTTTTCCTGGTGAGGAGTCAAGGTATTCTCCAGGCTGTCAGCTGCAGGGTTTTCAGGCTGGAGTGCAGAGTTTTGTAATTGTGCTGTGTCAGAAGGAGTGTCCATAGTGGTAGAGGCCATGGTTTCGTGTGCGACAGGGTCCGTAACAGTGGGTACCAGTGCTGCCTTGGCCAGTCCGGGGCTATTAGAATCACTTTTGGCTGCTCTGTCTTGATTTTCAGTAAGACCTTTGTCATTAGTGGGAGAGGTGGAAACGCATACACTGTTAGAGTATTCCAACTGAAAGAGAGGGCGTCCACTTTCCATGCTTGTGGGTGGTATGTCCTTGTGCAGAATTTCTTCAGCTGATGATTGTGGTGGGAGGCAAAAAGATCTATGTCCGGCCTCCCCCATGATTGTGTTATCTGAAGGAAGATGTCTGGGTGCAGCATCAATTTGTGCGGGTCCATGGTATTTCTGCTTAGGCTGTCCGCCAGTATATTGTCTTTTCCTGGCACAAACTGGGATTGCAGCTCTATACTGAGTTTTAGGGAAAGTTCCCAAAGATTCATTGCTAGTCTGCAAAGAGGGTAGGAATGGGTACCTCCTTTGCTTGTTTATGTACCACATAACTGGGGTATTGTCTGTCCTTATTAGCAGGTGGCCCTGATGTAGAAAGAGCTTGAAGGCCTCGATTGCATGAATCACTGCCAGCATTTCCTTTTGGTTTATGTGCATGCGCAATTCTTTCTGAGACCATAGACCTTGGATGCATCTGTCCTCCATATGTGCTCCCCATCCATGGTCTGAAGCGTCCGAGATAATGGTTTGGCTGGTTACTGGTCTGCCGAAAGGCAGGCCCCAGTTTGACTGGCTTGCTTGGGCCCACCACAGAAATTCCTTTTGAAGGCATGGAATGAGTGGTATCAAAGCTTCTAGGCTGTGATTGTGCTGAGACCATAAACTCCTTAGGTACCATTGTAGTTTTCTCATATGCAGCCTTGCTTGTGGAATCAGAAGAATGCACGATGCCATGTAACCCTGAGCCTGCAGGATTTTCCTTGCAGTCATCTGAGTTTGTTTTGTTAGATTTTTGAAGTAATCCGGTAGTTGTCTGTTTTTCTTCTGTGAGAAAAGCCATTTGGGTGGTTGTATCTAGTTCCGCACCCAGAAAAGTTATTCTTTGGGATGGCACAAGTCTTGACTTGTGAATGTTGACTGTGTATCCCAAGGCCTGTAGTAGGCGGATGGCATAATTCAAATGTTTTTCCAAAGTTTGTTGGCTGTCCGCTTGTATAAGGCAGTCGTCCAGATACGGGTATATTTGAATCCCCTGAAGTCTGCAGTGTGCAATTACTGATGCCAGGCATTTCGTGAATACTCTGGGCGCAGTAGATAAGCCAAAGGGCAATGCTGAGAATTGATAATGCTCTGAACCTGCAAGAAATCTGAGGTGTCTTCTGCAACTTTGTCTGATAGGGACATGCAGGTATGCCTCCTTGAGGTCTAGAGTTACCAGCCAAGACCCCTTGCCCAGCATGGGAAGGAGTTGCTGTAGGGTCAGCAGTTTGAATTTTGGCACAATGAGATAAGTATTAAGTATTCAGTGCGGACAAATCGAGAATAGGCCTCCATTGTTTTTCTTTTCTTGGGACAAGGAATAGTCTGGAATAAAATCCTTGGCCTTGTTCTGCGAGAGGAACCTTTTCTATAGCTTTCATTTGCAATAGGTTGGCAATTTGTTTTAAAGCCTCTGCCCTCCGATTTGGTGGCAGGTTTGGCATTCCCTTTCTTTCTGGTAATGTATGGAAATGGAACCTGTATCCTTTGTCTATTATTTGCAGTGTCCATTTGTCCCTTGTAATACTGTGCCAATTTTTTGAGAATAAAGACAACTTTCCGCCCAAAGGTGCTTCTAATTGAGCCCTGGTCGGCGGGGTCAAGGTGAAGTCATTGAGTCTGTCCTTGTGCAGCAGTTGTTGGACCTGCACTACCTCTCTGGTTAGGAGGCTGCCATTGACGTCCTCTGTAGGAGCCTCTAGCTTGCCCTCTACCTCTGGCACGCCTGTGCTTGCCTCTTTGAAATCTCTCTTCTGGAAAGGACCAATTCTTAGAAGGCCAATTTCTGCTGAATCTTGGTGGTTGTACCTGGAGGAAATCTTTGACTGTTTGTACAGATTTTGCCTTTTCCTCAAATTTCTTTAAGACCTCTTGAGCAGTGGAGCCAAATAACTTTTGCTTTTCCAGTGGAGCATCCAGAAGCTTAGCCTTAACATGATCTGGCAGAGACTGTTCCTTCAGCCAGGCATGTCTACGTATGACTGCACCTGTCATTGCTGACCTACATGAAGCTTCCAATGCATAACCACACTGCAAGAAATGGTTGCTAACCTGTTGTGAATTATGTACCAGATCCTGAAGTGACTTACGATCTAGGGGTTCAGGCAAAGAAAGTTTTTTCTGCAATTCATCTAACAAATACTCTTGGTACTGTATCATATGAAATTGACAATTTAAAGCCCTCATAGACAGAGTGGAAGAAGTGTACACTTTTTTACCCCATCTCTCTAAAGCCCTGGACTCCCTTTCAGAGGGGAGTGGATTTTTAGTAGTGGCAGCTGCAACCCCTTTAGGACCCTGGGAAATAGTTTCTGGGTCAGCAGAGTGGGCTTTGTAAAGGAAATGATGCGAGTCTGGGACCCTGTAGTACCTATCGGGTTTAACCGGAGCCGGAGGAAGGGTGTCAGGGGTAGTGCTGGACTCAGAATACACATCATCAATGACACTTAAAAAAAAAAAAGGAATAGCCAAAGGTCTATGCTGAGGTAAATGAAGAAAAGTCCTTAATCTCTTCCTGGAATCGGAAAATTCCTGGTCCTGCCATTGGAAATGCTCTCTCATGGAGTGAAGGGTCTCCCCAAAGGACAGCTCTTCAGGAGGGGAGGCAGAGGGAATAGATTCCTCTGCATCAGAATCCTCGTAGGCCGTGAAGGCCTCCTCCTGGTAGTCTGATAGAGCAGAGCCATCAGAGGCCTCAGAGGACTGAGGTTCAGCAGACTCAACCCTGGGCCTTTTGTCTAGTGGGGGTTGAGAGCCCCTGTCCGGATGAGGCTGAGAGCCCCTAATTAAGGAAATAAGGTCCTCAGCCAAACTTAGTATCTGAGAACCTGTAGTGGATCCCTGAGAAATAGACTTGGGAGGCAGAGTTTTTTGTTGCTTAGCAGCTTTAGCCCTATTGAAAGCTTTTATGGATATGGATGCAGGGGGCCTGGCTGCCCCACGTGCTGGAGTAGTTTTGACTAGGGGAATGGAGTCAATAGGTTCCTGAACACCGGTTTCCGAGGGTAATTCTATAACAGACTCAGAAAAGGCCTCCGGGACCGAGGCTGTCGATTGAGCGGTTTCTACGAACGGAAGTACCAAGGACTCTGTTCCAGTCGAGACCAAGACACTCGCGGCAAGCCTAGGAGCGGTTTCAGCCGAAACCACGGTCCGCGTGTGTCGGACCTTGTCCTTCCGTTTCTTGGATAAATGAGAAGTCGGAGTCTGGCAGCATTTTATAAGAGAAACTAGCCCCAAAAAATTCCTCTGCAAACTCCGACCGACGCCTAAGAGTGCGTCGATTAAAGGAGGCACAGGCAGTACAGGCCGAGACGTCGTGGTCTGGGCCTAGGCAGGGGAGGCAGTAGGAATGGAAATCCTTATGAGGTATTTGTTTCCCACAAGTCAAGCAATTAACTTTAAGCGTTTGATCTGACATCAGCTGAGGCAAGAAAGAGTCCCCAATGGGGTACTTAGCTTTTTGAAGTCTTCGGTAGCTGAAGTTACAGGAGCTGGCCGACCGGCACTTGCGAACTGCTTCTGCTTCGGGCACCACACGGCAAGAAAGATTGGGGAAGATGGCGTCGGCTGACACTTTTATACCCCAGGCGCTCTGACGTCGGGGAAGGGGCGACATCAGCCGACGCCGGAACCAGACTTTGGAATCCGGCCAACCGAAGGGCTGCCTGAGGCAGGACAACCCATATGTAAGGACTGCAGATGCATCCTTGAAGGACATCCTCAATGGGTACGTCAGCATAAGAAACACTGGATAGCTGATCTGTTTGAGGCCTCAAGTCTTTCTCTGACAGAAGAGGGATGTCAGAGGATCTGGAGTCAGCCATCTTGGACTGGGCCAAGTTTAAGCCTCTGGGTCTCAAGAAAGGTGTTGTGAGTAGACAACCTAGACCAAAATGTTTTTGGAACAAATGACTGACACAGCAAGATCTGTGATTGTGGTCTGGGCTTAGACAAATAAGATATTAATTCTGTACAAGGGACTTGCACACACTGCCTACTGCATTCACACTTACCCCTCCTAGCCGACATCTACAACTTTCAACCAAAAAAATCATAAGGTAAAAATGAAGGCTCCCCAACAATGCACTTATCTGGGGAAACCAGCAGAGCAAAGGTACAAAACGACCAAACATAGAGCAGTCCAATGAATGCACGACCTGCATTTGGGCTGGCACCGAAATAGTCTAATGAGCCACGCTCATACACCCATATTTATACCCCAATGCATACTACCTGAGATCATGCACTGAACATATGTCCTAGGAAAGGTAAAACTCTGATATTCTGACTGGACGTCGGTAGTGATAACCCATTTGTTAGGAATACTGCAACAGTGATTTCAGTCAGGACATCTGGTGTTCTCCTTCACACCCACCATTAACATTTATCTTCTGTACCTGATGTATCCTTTCAATACAGAAGGTGAAAAGTCCCAAAGCTAATCTTCCCAGGTGGTCTCATTTATAAAGACATAACCTTTCTACCAACAGTTCCAAAAGGAGCACCTAGACACTATCACATTCAGCATAAACAGCCTTGCAAACAGTTACTGCACAATATCAAAACTGGCATTGATACAGATTAGAATCAAAGCCTCAAGCTCCTCCCTTTTCCCATAATACTCTACTCTCAGTCCACCCCCCACAGATCGAGTTTGCTGCCTAAATGTCTAAAAGTGCATAACAAAGACTGAAAAGAAGGAACTAAACCAGAGACTCAAACTGGGAACAAACTTTCCAAGCAATTTTCCATGGGTCATCTAGGAACCACTAGGTTGGGGAATGGCTGGAGAGAAGGTGAAGAAGAATGAAAACGGACAACACAGATGCTAAGTTATGGCAAGTACATAACTTGTAAACCTGATGTTATCCTTTTCATTCTTCTTCATGGCGGGATCAGATTCCCGACCTACATAACCCTTGGGTGGCCACAAGAAAGGATATCCCGGAGCACTGCAGAACCAAAAGCAACTCTGCTTCTGTTAATGTCCAATTTGTAATGATTCACAAAAAAAGAAGTTATGTACTCACCATAACGTCCAATGTGAGTTGTTCCATCTCGCCTTCATTCAACAGTGATAGGTTCGGAGCCATTCCTCTGCTCTGACACGGCCGACTAGCAAGCTCAAAGTTCTCCAGTAGCTCGAGACCCCACCCCTTATCCCATAATGCACTGCTGGAATTACCTCAGATCGTTTGCTGCATACCATATAATAGTACAATAATTATTCAGCCTAGGAATGAATACACAATGAAAAACCAGGATGAAGACAGCCTCCAGGTCAACTGTCAGCCAGGAGGGGGAAGGAGGGAGGGACGCGAGAATGAAGGCGAGATGGAACAATTCACATCGAACGTTATGGTGAGTACATAACTTCTTTATGTGAAGTTGTTCAATCTCACCATTCATTCATCACTGATGGGTAGCGTCCCTAACACCCTGATCTTGGGTGGCTCACGGACGTACACTCTTTAGAACAGTAGAACCAAATGAAGCCTTGTTCCTGGAGACTTTATCCACTTTGTAATGAGTTATAAACTTGTGAGGTTTAAGACCAGGTGGCTGCTGCACAGATGTTATCCAAAGGCAATTTGGCTTGAAAAGCTGACTAGGTAGAAATTGCTCTGGTTGAATGAGCCTTTACCTAACTAGACAATGGCATATTATGACAAGCATATGTATAGGTGATGCAATCTGACAGCCACTTAGGTTGTTTTAGCAACTGGTTTACCTTTCCTGGTCTCAGAAAAGGACACAAAGAGCTGATCTGATTTTCTAATGTCTTTGGTTCTGTCCAAATAAAATCTATGTTGTCTATGAAAATAGAGTTTATGCAACATATATTCCAATTTGTTGGTATGATTAGGGAAGAAAACTGGCAACTCAATGACTTGATCAATGTTAACCTCACAACATACTTTGGGCAGAAAGGATGGATTAGTTCCGAGAGATACTCTACAGTATGGAAGACCATGTAAGGGGGCTTGATGGAAAGGGCTTGGAGTTCTGGCGCTCTACGGGCTGAAGTGATGGCTATTAAGAAGATAGTTTTCCACGACAAGAATTTTAGTTCACAAGATGATGCAGGCTCAAAAGGAGGAAGAATGATAAGAAATAACAAAATTCAAATTCCAGGGGGAATAAGGCATCTTCACTAGAGGCCTTATATGAAAGGAACCATTTAGAAAAGCCTTAGACAATTGGGGAGCCATAATATTCAAACCATCAATTCCTAGATGGAAATTAGACATAGCAGCTAACTGTACTCGTACCGTAGCTGCCACTGCTCCTTTATTGATGATTTCTGTCAAGAATTGTAAGATAGAAGACAATGGTGCTTGATAAGGGTCAATGTTGTTGGAAGAAGCCCAAATGGAAAATCTTTTCCATTTACTACGATATAATTTTCTGGTGGAAGGCTTGTGGGAAGCCAAAAAATCCTGACTAGTATCATGGGAAAGATTGTACAACCTGGCTATACGAGGAATTGGAGAAGCCAAGCGGTTAGCTTCAGTGTCTGCAATGATGGGTGAAGATCCCCTGACGGATGTGTCAACAAGTCTGGAACTAGGTCCAGTATCCATGGATCTTCCAGAATATGATGGTAAAGAAACGGGAACCAAATCTGCCAGGGCCAATCAGGGGCTATGAGGATGACTGTTCGTCCCAGCAACTTTGCTTTCTGTAAGAATTTGGATATCCGGGGAATTGGTGGAAATGCACAGAGGAGACCAGAGGGCCAATCGTGGACAAGAGCATCCCTCAGGGAGTGACCTGGTGTGAGAATTAGGGAAAAATAGCTTCTGCATTTGCTGTTGATGTGACTGGTGAAGAGATCGCAGGAGGGCTGGCCCCATTTGCGGAAGATCCTGTCCGCAATCTCTTGTTTGAGCGACCATTCGTGGGGAAACAAGATTGCTCTGCTCAGTCTGTCCACTATTACGTTGGATTTGCCCGGGATGTGCATTGCCAACAGAAAGTGCTGGGATGACAGTGCCC
>NC_056741.1:1938056399-1938111399 GCF_019279795.1 Protopterus annectens
TATATATATATATATATATATATATATATATATATGCATATATATATATATATATATATATATATGCATATATATATATATAAATATATATATATATATATATATATATATATATATATATATATATATATATAAAAATACATACACCAATATAAACTTTACCTTCATCTACCAGCAAATACACCACACAGGTTGTATAAATCAGGGAAGGAAAGAAAAGTTCCAGCAGAAAAAAGGGGGAAGGGGGGTGGGTAATCTGGACTGCAACAGTGAATACACTCTAACATCTACATTTATGGTAAGTGTACATAACTGTACTATGTTCTTCATGTTTCACTGTTGCAGTCATTACATTTGGGTAGAGTCCCAAAGCTATGGTTGGGAGGCTGAAGCTAAACAGCATTAGGAGCGGCTATGAGGCCCTGCAGAACTGCAGTGGTAAAACCTGCCCTGGATTTAGAGTAGAGTGGCATATGACAGTGCTTTGCAAAGGTGTGCATTGAACTCCAAGTAGCAGCCTCTAAAATGTTTTTGGTAGGTACTCCCCTGAGAAAGGCTGCTGAAGTGACTGCAGCTCTGGTTGAATGTGGCCTAATGACCTTAGGCACTGGCTTGTCATGGTGTAAATAGCAGAAACGAATGCAGTGGCCTATCCACTTTGAAATAGTCTGCTTTCAGATGGCCTTTCCTTGTGATTCTGCAGCATATTCCACTAGTAACTGCTCTCACTTCCTGAAAACTGTGGTTCTGTCCAAGTAGAATCTAAGCGGTCTGTGTGCTTCCAAAGAATGCAGAATTCTCTCCCCCTTGTTCTGTGGGTTTGGATAAAAAGTTGGCAGATGAATGGTTTGGTTAAGAGCCACACTGGACACCACCTTAGGCATAAATGTTGGGTTTGTCCTCAGAGACCCTGTCTGGATTAAAATGATAAAAGGTTCCACAGCCATAAGTGCCTGTAGCTCTGAAACTAGTCTTGCAGAGGTTATTGTTAGGAGCAGAGCTCTTTTCCAAGATAAAAACTTCATATCAAGAGTACCAGCTGGCTAAAAAGGAGGCAAGGTGAGATTTTCCAAGACATAGTTGAAGTCCCATGCCGGTATTGGTGATCTCCTTGGAGGCATTACATTTTTGGCACCTCTGAGGTACTGCTTTAATAAAGGATGAGAAAAGATTGGTGGCTCTGTATTGTAATGAGCCGTAATGGCAGAGGCATGAATTTTGATTGATGAAAAAGATAGGCCTTTGTCCAGCATCTCAGTTAAGTATTGCAAAATCTGAGGAATATTTGGAACAGCTATATCAGTTCCTTGTGCCCGGTTCCAAGCACAGAATCTCTTCCATTTTCCAGCATAAGATTTTCTAGTACTAGGCCTTCTGGCTTCCAAAATGACATCCATCACAGCTTTACTGAGAGGTGAGGTTTGTATGACTAGATTATCCTCCATGTACTGAGTTGGCTGTGCAGGATCTGATTGTTTTGCTGGGACAGTAGATTAGGTATTTGAGGTAAGGTCCAAGCTGGGCATTGAGACAAGTTCCTTAGGATTGGATACCAGTACTCGCGGGGCCAGTCTGGGCAATCAGTATCATCTTTGGCTTCTCCTGTCTGACATTTAGGAGTACCTTGGGGAGGAGAGGCAGTGGAGGAAAGGCATATACTGATAGGTTTTTCCAGCTGAAAGATAGGGCATCCACTTTCAATGCTAGTCTGTGATAAGTCCTTGTGCAGAATCTTTTTAGTTGATAACTGAGAGGGGAGGCAAATAGATCTATGTCCGGGCATCCCCATTTCCTTGCTATCATGCTAAAGACTTGTGGATCCAGCTTCCACTCGTGGGGATCCATGAGGTTTCTGCTTAGTTTGTTTCCCAAAGTGTTTTCCTTTCCTGGCAGGAATTGTGCCTGCAGATGTACTTGGAAAGTCAATACTGTGTCCCATAAAGTCATGGCTAGTCTGCAAAGGGGGCAAGATTGTGAGCCCCCCCCCCGGTTTGTTTACATACACCACATGACCGTGGTGTTGTCTGTCTTTATCAGTAGCTCTCCCGGATGAAGTTGGTCCTTAAAGGCTGTCAGGGCATTTTGAACAGCTAGCATCTCTTTCTGACTGATATGTAGAAGCATTTGGTTTGAGGACCATGTGCCCTGAATGCATCTTTCTGCCATGTGGGCCCCCCCAGGCATAATCTGATGCATCTGTTGTTAGTGTCTGCCTGACTGGGGGTAATGTGAATGGCTGTCCCTTGTTCTGGTGCCAAGCCTTCGCCCACCATCGAAACTCCTGTTGCAGGCAGGGAATGGGAGTAATCATCGTTTCCAGGCTGTGGCAATGTTGAGTCCAAACACTTTTTAGGTACCACTGAAGATTCCTCATATGCAGTCTTGCATATGGTATTAGTAGGATGCAGGATGCCACGAAGGCCAAAGCCTGCAGAACTTTTCTTGCAGATAACTGGGCCTTTGTTGCCAACATTTTGAAATTGGTAGTCAGTTGCCTTTGTTTGTCTGGCGTGAGATAAGCCATCTGGGCAGTTGTATTTAAGCTTGCACCCAGGAATATTATCTCTTGAAAGGGTACTAGTTTTGATTTCTTTTCGTTGACTGTGTACCCTTAGGCATGTTAGAAGTCTTTTCACAAACCCCAGATGCTGTAGAAGAATGTCCTTGTTCTCTGCTTGAATCAGTCATCCAAGTAAGGATATATTTGTATTCCTCTGTCTGTAGAATGCAATTACCGGTGCCAGGCACTTTGTAAACACCCTGGGCGCAGTAGATAAGCCAAAGGGCAGTGCAGAGAACTGGTAATGCAATGAGCCTGCCTTGAATCCGAGGTATCTTCTGCATGACTGATTGGGACAAGCAGGTATGCCTCTTTTAGGTCTAAAGTCACAAGCCAAGCATTCTTGCCCAGCATGGGCAGAAGCTGCTGCAAAGTCAACATTTTGAATTTTGGTATATCAAGGAAAGTGTTCAGAATAGACAGGTCCAGTATTGGTCTCCAGGCCTTGTCCTTTCTGGGTACCAAGAACAGTCTTGAGTAAAATCCTTGTCCCTGCTCTTGCTCTGATACTTGTTGAATGGCCCCCATGTCCATGAGGGATGAGACTTGTTTTTGCACCTCTGCCCATTGATTTTTGGCAGATCTGGCCAGCCGTTTGCCTTTGGCAGGGTATGGAAATGGAACTTGTAGCCTTGTGACACTATATTTAGAACCCACTTGTCCTGGGTTATAATGTGTTAATTTTGAGAAAAAGTGCTAATTTTCCCCCTAAGGGTGCTGCCAGGAGATGCGTGCTTGGTGCAGGCAGGGGGAAGTCATTGGGACTGCTTCCTGTATGGTTGTGATTTGTCTTCTCCAACCTTGGAGGTAGAAGCACCACATTGCTTTGACCTGCATGAACCTTGCGCCTGGGATCTGCCTCTAGGGTGTCTGGATCTGCCCCTTTGAGGTCTTTCTGACACAGGAAACTACCAATTCTTTGTAGGCCAGTGTCTACTAAACCTAGGTGGCTGTACTTGTAAAAAATCTTTGTCAGTTTGCGTAGATTTAGCTTTGTCCTCCATTTTCTTTAACACCTCTTCTGCCTTGACACCAAACAAAGAATCATGCTGTAAAGGTGCATCTAATAATTTAACTGACATAAGGCAGATTTTGTTCCTTTAACCAAGCATGCCTCCCAAGTACAGAACCTGTAACTTTAGCCCTGCAGGAGGCCTCCAAAGAATTAAAACCACATTGAATGTTTTCCAACTTATTCACCTGCATGCAATAAATCCTGCATTTCCTTGTTTTCTGCACATTCAGAGCTTAACATTTTCTATTTAAGCAATGCCATGACATGTTGCTAACATATGAGCATATGAAACTGACAGTTTAAGGCCCTTATAGCCAAGGTAGCAGATGTGTAAACCTTTTTCCCCCATCTATTCAGTGCCCTAGAATCCCTGTCAGAGGGGGTAGGGTTTTTTGCAGTGGAAGCCTTAACCCCTTTGGGACCCTGTGAAATAGTTTCTGGGTCTGCAGCAGGGTTTCTAAAAAGGAATTCATGAGAGAGTCAGGAACCCTGTAATATCTGTCAGACTTAGCAGGAGCTGGAGGTAAGAAGTCAGGCGTCAGACTAGACTCCAAAAAGACATCTACAATGTCTAACAGAGGTGGAATGGCTAGAGGCCTGTGTTGAGGTAGTAAAAGGAAATCCTTGAGCCTCTTTTTAGATTCTGAAAAATCTTGACTCTCCCAGTGGAAATGCTCCCTCATGGTATGCAGGGTTTTCCTAAACGAATAGTCCTCTGGAGGAGAAGCTGAAGGTATAGATTCTTCAGCATCAGAATCCTCATGGGGAGGGGGGGGGGGATATTCCTGATCAGAAGAGGAATCTGAAGAAAATAGAAACCTGATCTGAAGAGTCATAGTCAGTCTCTTGCCTAGGCCTCTTAGGAGGGGGATGGGAACCCCTGATCAAGGTAATAAAGTCTTCAGCCATTTTGAGCATCTGTTTTTTGGGCATAGAGGCCTGTCCACATGGCTCTTAAGTTTGTTTCTTTGCTTTAGAAAGTGCTTTAGTCTTTGCCTTTGAAGCTGAATTCGGTTTAATGCAAAGATGTTTAGGTCTCAATACACCCTCAGAAGCTGGTGCCTGCTCAGCGGCTCTGGATACATCTGAGGGAATAGTCTCAGAGACTCCAATAACTTGAGTTTCCAGCGGCATAGCAGACTCCACCTGGGAGTCTTAAGCGGCCTGTGACTAAAGTAGCGGGCATCAGGGGCTGCGAAAGCCCCTCACTGAGAACCGGCGAACCAGCGACTGGCTTAGGAGAAGCTTCGTCGTCTGTTTTGAACCTCGGTTGTTTCTCTCTTTTCTTCGCGTTTTTTGTGAACTCTGGTAGTCGGATGGCTATCAGACGTCATTTCTGGATAATTAAACCGGCGTCCAAAATAGGTTAAAGCAAAATCATACAGATGCTTAATAGTGCGTTGGTTAAATCTAGCACAAAAACCGACAACCAGAAACATTGTGATCAGGGCCTAGGCAAGGAATACAGTACGAATGAAAGTCCTTATGAGGTATTTGCTTTCCACAAGAAATAGAACTGAAGAATTCTCATGTGAAAGCGCTCTAATGGGATTAGAAGAATGGAAGCTGCCATGGAGCCCAGAGTTTGAAGGACATACCTGACATGGATCCTTTTGCACTTGCTGACAAACCGCTGACACCCTTTCTAGTGGTAGCCTTGCGAACATATCTCTTGTGTCCAAGTCTTCTCCTATGCAAGTGCTAGATTGACAGGGCAACAAGGCAGATTTTTCGAAATTTATTGTAATGCCTAGCTGGGTGCAGATTGTGCATTGTATAATCCCGCGCTTGTAGGAGTTGATGCCTGGTGTTAGTAGTGAGGAGCCAGTCGTATAGATATGGAAATACCTCAAATCCTTGACGTCTCAGGTGAGCCGTGACCACTGCCATACATTTGGTAAACACCCTGAGGGCTGTAGTGAGACCAAAGGGCAGAGCTCTGAACAGGTAATGACTGGCCCCCACCCGGAAGCGAAGATATCTCCCGGAGCACCTGTCCATCTTGATATGGTAATGCGCGTCCTGAAGATCTATCGAGCACATCCAATTGTCCTGACCCAGAAAGGGTAAAATGGACTGCAGTGTGACCATCCGAAACTTTGTTCTTTGAACAGACCAGTTTAGTCTGCTAAGATTCAGAATCGGTCTCCATTCCCCTGCCTTTTTTGGTACCAAAAAGAACCTTGAGTAAGTTCTGGATCCGTGCTGGTCTGCAGGGACTTCCTGGATGGCTCTTTTTTTCTAGCAATTTTGAAACTTCTATTATCTTCCATCCGGACAGGGTTTCTCTAAGGACAAACCCAACATTTATGCCTAAGGGTAGTGTCCTGTGTGGCTCTTAAACCATTCATTTGCCTACTTTTTACCCAAACCCACAGAATAAAGGGGAGACTTCTGCATTCTTTGGAAATGCCCAGACAGCTATGCTTCTACTTGGACAAAACTAAAGCTTTCAGAAAGACTGAGCAACTTTTAGTGGCATATGCTGCAGGATCACAAGGAAACGCTATCTCAAAGCAGACCATTTCAAAGTGGATAGGACACTGCATTCGTTTCTGCTACTGTCAACATGGCAAATCAGTGCCTAAGGGCATTAGACCACATTCTACCAGGGCAGCAGCCACGTCAGCAGCCTTCCTCAGAGGAGTTCCAACCAAGGATATTTTAGAGGCTGCAACATGGACTTCAGTGCATACTTTTACTAAGCACTACCACTTACCACTTTACTCCAAATCCAGAGCAGGCTTTGCCACTGCAGTTCTGCAGGGCCTTATAGCCACTCCTAATTCTATTTAGACCCAGCCGCCCAACCTCAGCTTTGGGATTCAACCCAAGTGTAATGACTGCAGCATTGAAACACTATGAACATAGTACAGTTGAACAGCTACATTTATGGTAGGTACACGAGTGTATTCACTGTTGCAGTCCAGGTTACCCACCCATCATCCCCCTTTCTTTGCTGGGACTTATCTGTACTTCTCTATTCTATACAACCTATGTGGTGTATTTGCTTGTAGATGAAGGTATTGTTTTAGTGCATGCTTTTATAAGCAATGTGTTTTAGCCTACCCTTTTGTGGGCACCTGACATCTGGGGCAAGAAAAATTGATGAAAATGGTGTCTGCTGCATCTTTTATACCCAGGCACACTGACGTTAGGGAAGAGGCACCAGCAACCGATGCCGGACCAGGACTTTGGAATTCAGGCCGGCTGCGGGTAGCCTGCCAGTAGGATAACACAAGTGTAATTACTGCAACAGTGAATACACTCTAACATCTATATTTATGGTAGGTACACAACTGTACTTTCTCCTTCTCGGAGCTTCGGTGCAGGTGAGCTCGGCTCCTACATCGGCCTCGGAGCCGTCCCACTCACCGCGGAGAAAGATTCCTATTTCTTCGGAACCGGAGCTTTCTCTGCCCCGTGGCAGGGATGCCTTTGAGCTCATGCGGAGTGTGCTGTCCCCTGAGTTAGCTCCACTACCAGCCCCACCAGCTCCGTCCCCCATAGTGCTTCTGCCAAACTCAGCTCCTCCTCTAGACCCTAAGCGTAGGGAACCGATGCTCCAGGACACCACATTGGGTGTTTCCTCTTCTAGCGAGGCCTCCCCTGATCACGCAGAGGAGCCCCTTCGGAAGAAGTGCAAGTGGAAGCACATTGACTCCCCTGAGTCTGTCACTTCTGATACAGACTTCGATGATTCGGAAGGGTCCCCGAGATTCCCCTCTGAAGAGGTTTCCTTCTCGGACATCCTGGAAATGCTTTGGCAGAGTGGGAACTGGAATCCCCTAGCCCCTACAGAGGATGAGTCTGCATTCCTGGGTGCTTTCGGTTCCCGACCTTCCACCTCCTGGGTTTCTCCGGCTTTCGATCCACTTATGATAGTAGTGGCTCAAACTGCTTGGTCCGCTCTGGATACAGTAGAACCAACTCAGAGGAGACCTGGTAAGTTTATTACAGCACCCCAGAATATGCCATGGTGGTAGCAGCAGCCACCAAAAAAAAAGAGTTAGCGGAGACCTCCTCATCTGTCCATCCCCCTAACAAGGAGTCTAGGATGATGGACAAATACGGGAAGCGAAGATTTGCTTCAGCGACCTTCTCCATGAGGTCACTGAACTACCTATGTCATTTTACTCTACTTCAAACGGATCTCCTTAAAGAGCTTGGAGATTCCCTGTCAAGATCATACAGCTGAGGGAGTACAAGCCAAAGTAGCTTCCCAGATAGCGACGTTTAATTCTGTAGTTAACTCCTCCATGAGGCTCATTTCTTATGCAGCCGATGGGGCGAGTAGAGCCGCAGGCACCGGTGTGGCTGTTAGGAGGCATGCGCTGATGCGGCTGTGTAACTTTGTGGAACCTTTTCGAGCGTCCTTCACCAATACCCCCTTTGATGGCTCCTTTCTTTTTGGGCCACAGGTGAAAGACACATTGAGTAGGTGTGAGCAAGAAGGCAAGACTCTTTCTGCCGTGGGAGTCCGTTTTTCCACTCAGAAGAGAGATGAGATGTGTCTCCGTAAATCTCAGGGAGTCTTGCCTGACACACGTAGTGATTTTTCCTTCAGAGGCAGAGGGGGAAACAATAGCAATAGACACCCCCCTCGTTGCAGAGCGGGTCCGCAGAACCAGGGCAACAGAGAATCTCTCTCTTATAAGCCCTTCCAGCATCCCTGAGCGGTTGCCCGGCTGCTCACCTGTGGAGGCACTCTGGGGAAGACTTTTACTATACCCAAAAGCCTGGCAAAATTTAACACAAGACAGATGGGTGCGGTGCATTATATCCGGAGGTTACAAAATTCCCTTCCATCAAACACCCTTTCAGTCAAAGAAAATCCTTCCAGATGTTCCACCCAATCTGAAGGAGCAAGCAGTAATAAAAGGTTCCACAGCCATTAATGCCTGTAGCTCTGAGACTCTTCTTGCTGAAGTTATTGCTAGGAGCAGAGCGGTTTTCCATGATAGGAATTTTATCTCAGCTGTATTGGCTGGCTCAAAAGGAGGCAGTGTGAGTTTTTCAAAGACAAAATTGAGGTCCCATGCAGGTACTGGTGCTCTCCTTGGAGGACTTGTGTTTTTAGCCCTCCTGAGGTACTGCCTAAGTAATGGATGTGAAAAATAGGTGGGTCCGTATTGTAATGAGCTGAAATGGCAGAGGCATGTATCTTAATTGATGAGAAGGATAGGCCTTTGTCCAGCATCTCAGTTAGATATTGTAAAACGGGAGGAATATTTGGAACAAGCGTGTCAATGCCTTGTGCCTAGTTCCAAGCATAGAATAGTTCCAAGCATAGAATCTCTTCCATTTTTCTGCATAAGACTTTCAAGTACCGGGCCTCCTGGCCTCCAAAAGAACATCCATAACTGCTTTAGAGAGAGGTGTATTCTGAATGGTTACACTATCCGCCATGCATTTAGGGTTCTGAGTTGGCGATGCAGGATCTGATTGTTTTGTTGGGTTAGTAAAAGAGGAATTTGAGGCAATGTCCAAGCTGGGCCTTGAGACAAGCTCCTTAGGATTGGGTACCTGTGTTGATGTGGCTAATCCGGGGCAATCACTATCATTTGTGGCTTCTCTTGTCTGACCTTTAGGAGTACCTCTGGGAGGAGAGGCAGTGGAGGAAAGGCATATACTGTAAGGTTGTTCCTGCTGAATGATAAAGCATCCACTTTCTATGCTTGCTTGTGATAAGTCCTTGTGCAGAATCTCTGAAGTTGGTAGTTGTGAGGGGAGGCAAAAAGATCTATGTTTGGGCATCCCCATTTCCTTGTTATCATGTTGAAGATTTGTGGATCTAGATTCCACTCACGAGGATCCATGAGGTTTCTGCTTAGTTAGTCTCCTAGAGCATTTGTTTTTCCTGGCAAGAATTGTGCTTACAGGTGTACTTGGTAAGTCAATGCTGTGTTCCACAAAATAAATCATGGCTTGTCTGTAGAGGGGGTAGGAATGTGTGCCCCCCTGTTTATGTACCACATGACTGTGGTGTTGTCCGTCTTTATCAGCAGCTGTCGTAGATGAAGTAAGGTCCTTGAAGGCTGCCAGTGAATTTTCTACAGCTAGCATCTCTTTTTGATTGATGTGAAGATGCCTTTGGCTTGGGGGCCATGTGCCCTGAATACATTTTCCTGCCATGTGGGCCCTTCCCAGGCATAATCTGATGCATCTGTTAGTGTTTGCCTGGCTGAGGGTAAAGTAAATGGCTGTCCCTTGTTGTGGTGACAGGCCTGTGCCCACGATCGAAACTGCTGTTGCAGGCAGGGAATTGGTTAAATTAATGATTCCAGGCTGTGGCAATGTTGAATCCAAATACTTTTTAGATACCATTGTAGTTTCCTCATAGGCAGTCTTGCATATGGAATTAGCAGAGTGCAGGATGCCATGTAGCCCAGAGCCTGCATAATTTATCTTGCAGATAGCTGGGTTTTTGTTGTCATGCTTTCGAAGTAAGAAGTTAGTTGCCTTTGTTTGTCTGGCGTGAGATAAGCCATCTGGGCAGTTGTATTTAAGCTTGCACCCAGGAATATTCTCTCTTGAGAGGGTACTAGTTTTTATTTCTTTTCGTTTACTGTGTACCCTAGGCAAATTAGTAATCTTTTTACAAACGCAAGATACTTTAGTAGAATGTCTTTGGTCTCTGCTTGAATAAGGCAGTCATCCAAGTAGGGATACATTTGAATTCCTCTGTCTGCAGAATGCAATTACTGGTGCCAGGCATTTTGTGAAGACTCTGGGTGCAGCAGATAAGCCAAAGGGCAGTGCAGAGAATTGGTAGTGCATTGAGCCATCTATGAATCAGAGGTACCTTCTGCAAGATTGTCTGATTGGGACATGCAGGTATGCCTCTGAGGTCCAAAGTTACAAGCCAAGCCTTCTTGCCCAGCATGGGCAGAAGCTGCTACAGAGTCAACATTTTGAATTTCGGAACATCCAGAAAAGTATTTAGAATAAACAGGCCCAGAATTGGTCTCCATGCTTTGTCCTTTCTTGGTACACAGAAAAGTCGTGAGTAAAATCCTTGTCCCTGTTCTTGTTGTGGCACTGGCTGAATAGCCCTCATGTCCATGAGAGATGAAACTTGTTTTTGTGCCTCTGCCCATTGATTGTGTGGCAGGTCTGGCATACCTTTTGCCTTTGGAAGGGTGTGAAAGCGGAACCTGTAGCCCTGAGAGACTATATTTAAGACCCATTTGTCCTGGGTGATCATGTGCCAATTTTGTGAAAAAAGTGCTAGCTTTCCCACTAAGGGAGCTGCCAAAAGATAAATGCTTGGCATTTGCAGAGGGAAGTCATTGGGACTGTTTCCTAAATGGCTGTGATTGCCTTATCCGATTTTGGAGGTAGAAGCACCCCATTGTTTGGGCCTGTATGAGCCCTGGGCTGTTGCCTGCCTCTAGGGCATCTGTATCTGCCTCTTTGTGGCCTGTCTGACACGGGGGAAGGACCAATTCGTAGAAGGCCAGTAACTGCTAAATCTGGGTGGATGTACCTGTAAGAAATCCTTTACTATCTGCATAGATTTAGCTTTATCTTCCATTTTCTTCAACACCTCTTCTGCCTTAACACAAAACAAAGTATCATGCTGTAATGGAGCATCCAATAAATTTGCTTTAACATGACCAGGCAGAGTCTGTCTGTTCCTTTAACCAAGCATGCCTTCTAATGACAGAACCTGTTACAGAGGCCCCCAGTGAATCATAACCACACTGCAAAGTATGCTTTCCCACTTGTTCAGCTGCATGCAATAAATCCTGCATTTCCTTGTTCTCAGACCATTCAGAATTTGTCAACATTTTCTGTTTTAGCAGAGACATTAAGTATTGCTGATATTTAAGCATATGAAACTGACAATTTAAAGCCCTTACAGCCAAGGTAGCAGAAGTGTAAACTTTTTTCCCCCCATCTGTCCAGTACCCTTGAATCTCTATCTGAGGGGACAGGGTTTTTTGCAGTAGCAACCTTGACTCCTTTGGGGCCCTGAGAAATAGTTTCTGGGTCAGCAGCAGGGTTTTTATATAGAAATTTAAGAGAATCTGGAACCCTGTAGTATCTGTCTGGTTTAACAGGTGCAGGAGGTAAAGAGTCGGGAGACGGGCCGGACTCTGAAAATACATCTACAATGTCTAGAACAGGTGGAATAGGAAGAGGTCTGTGCTGAGGTAGTAAAAGAAAGTCTATGAGCCTTTTCTTAAAATCTGAGTAATCTTAACTCTCCCAGTGGAAATGCTCCCTCATGGTATGCAGGGTTTTCCCAAAGGAGTAATCATCAGGAGGAGAAGATGCAGGAATAGATTCTTCAGCATCAGAATACTCATAGGGAGGAAGAGTATCCCTGTTCTGAAGAGTCAGAGGAAATGGAAACCTGATCAGAGGAATCATATTCAATGTCTTGCCTAGGCCTCTTATCAGGAGGGGGATGGGAACCCCTGATCAAAGTAATTAGGTCTTCGGCCATTTTGAGCATCTGTTTCTAAGCATGGAAGTCTGTCCTGGAGAGTGCTGTACTTGTTTCCTTGTCTTTAAAAAACTGTTTTGGTCTTTGTCTTGGATGTTGAAATTGGCTTGATATAAAGCTGTGTAGGCCTGAAAACACCCTCAGAAACCAGTGCCTGCTCAGTGGCTCTGGACCCATCTGAGGGAATAGTTTCCAAAGGCCCAATACCCTGAGTATCCAGAGGCCTAGTTGTCTCCACGTGGGAGTCTGAGGCGGCCTGTTGCTCTGAGGTAGCTGGTGTCAGGGGCTGCGAAAGCGCCTCACTGAGAACCGGCGACACACCTAGAAGAGGCTTCGTCGTCTGTTTTGGACCTTGGATGCCTGTCCTTTTCTTTTTCCTTGTGCTTCTTATGAACTTCGGTCGTCGGCTGTTCCGACGGCATTATATAGTTAAACCTTCTGCCAAAGTAATTTAAAGCAAAATTGTACCGACGCTTAATAGTACGTTGGTTAAATCTAGCACAAAACAGACAACTAGCAATGTTGTGGTCAGGGCCTAGGCAAGGAATACAGTAAGAATGAAAATCCTTATGAGGTATTTGCTTCCCACAAGAAATACAATTGTTAACTTTTTCTGACATCGGTCTGGAGCAAGAAAAAAGGTTCCCCAACGAGGTACTTAGCTTTTTTGAAGACTTTGGATCTGAAATTCAATTTCGAAAATCTCAGGAGTCGGCCGACCGGCACTTGCGAACTGCTTTTGCTTCGGACACCGCGTGGCAAGAAAGACTGAAGAAAATGGTGTCAGCTGCATCTTTTATAACCCTGGCGCACTGACGTCAGGGAAGAAGCGAAAGCAACCGACGCCAGACCAGGACTTTGGAATTCAGGCCGACAGCGGGTAGCCTGCCAGCAGGATAACCCAAGTGTAATGACAGCAACAGTGAAACACTTACATCGGGGTCGGACAAGGGTCCAATGCCACTCTCCCCCCACCCACCCTGGAGTAGACGATGGAGCCCTGGCTCCCAGATCCCTCGATGGAAGGTACCACCGAGGTAATCGGAGCAGACTTCGGAAACGAAGGGGACATAGTTATTGGAGAAGACGGTTCCACTACTCAAACTCTGGCTCCGAACTCAATGGAGTTGGAGGAGGAACATCAAGTGAAGTGGACCGAGCAGATACCTGTTGTGGAGGGCTGGACAATAATTTAGCTAGTGCCTGCGACTTTAGCAACCTACTGACTACTCTCCACATCGTGATCAGACAGCCTAGAGGATAGAGAGGAGTGAGAGGATCGGTGGCTATGCTCACTTTGGAGTAATGGAGACCAAGGAGCCGAATGCACCGACTCTAGGGAAGGGGACCTCAGCCTCTTGTGGCTCCGTGACTGCTCCAAAACCTACGATGGAGCCGACAGGGAGGCTGTCTTGTCGGTGCCAGACGGAACAGACATTGAAGGAAAATCCTGACCCGGAGTCGGCTCAGAGTGGAGCCGACGGCTAAATAGATTTTGGGGATTTCACTGGCTGTAAACTCTTTGCCGGTGACTCCTGGGGTTTTAACAGACCCCTGAAAATCAGTTTATTTTTACGCTCCTGCAGGACTCTTGGACTAAAAGCATGGCAAACAGAACAAGAGTCCTGCTGGTGAACAGCGCCTAAACAATAGACGCAACTAGTGCGCCCATCTGGCAGATACATTTTCTGACAGCATGAGTCAAACTTCTTAAAACCAGAAACCTTAGCTTCCTTAGACATGCTGTACTAACAAACAAAGGAAGACCAACTAATTTAATACCGACAAAAAGAAAAATAGTATTAAACTAGACAAAAAAACACACTAGTACTATCTATCTACAAAGGAAACATAAGCTATAATATAGAGAAAGGTTTTATGTTTTTATTTATTTTTTTAAATATGGCAATAGGAGAGCCTCCAAGTTAAACAGCTAATCTAGAAAAACAATAGGAGAACCTCCAAGTTAAACGGCTAACCAAGGGATGGGGGAGAGGCGAGCAGAACTCTCTAACTTAAACGAGTTCTACTAAAGAAAAGACACTTAGAAAAACTAACAACAACACGCATCACTAAATCTAAATAAAAGGTACTAGAAAAAATTAAATTTTATAGAAAAGTTACACAAAAAGTTAAATATACGAGCCTCAGCCAGAAAAACGACACCTGAAGCGGCAAATGAGATCTGGGCAGCTATCGCTAGGCATTATGGGATAAGGGGTAGCCTTGAGCCAGTACACAGCTCTCGAGCTGTTAAAGATGGCCAAGTTCGAGCAGAGGATCAGCTCCGATCACGGCCAGCAAGAATGAAGGCGAGATAGACAACTTAACATTCATTGTTTCCAGACTGTTTGAATGTTGACTCCATAAACCTTTTAGGTACCATTGAAGTTTCCTCATATGCAGTCTTGCATATGGAATTAGTAGGATGCAGGATGCCATGAAGCCCAGAGCATGCAGAATTTGCCTTGCAGAAGACTAGGATTTTGTTGCCATCAGTTTGAAGTAAGTAGTCAGTTGCCTTTGACTGGCGTGAGGTAAGCCATCTGGGCAGTTGTATTCAAGCTTGCACCCAGGAATGTTATCTTTTGAGAGGGTACCAGTTGGGATTTCTTTTCGTTTATTGTGTACCCTAGGCATGTTAGAAGCCTTTTCACAAATGCCAGGTGTCGAAGAAGGGTGTCCTTGTTCTCTGCTTGAATGAGACAGTCGTCTAAGTAAGGATATATTTGTAAACTTCTTTGTCTGCAAAATGCAATTACTGGTGCCACGCACTTTGTAAAGACCCTGGGCGCAGTAGATACGCCAAAGGGCAGTGCAGAGACTTGGTAATGCATTAAGCCAGCCTTGAATCTGAGCTGTCTTCTGCAAGACTGTCTTATTGGGACATGCAAGTATGACGCTTTTAAGTCTAAAGTCACCAGCCAAGCATTCTTGCCCAGCATGGGCAGAAGCTGCTGCAAAGTCAGCATTTTGAATTTTGGAATGTCCACGTATGTGTTCAAAATCGATAAATCCAGTACCGGCCACCAGGCCTTGTCCTTTCTGGGTACCAAGAACAGTCGAGTAAAAACCTTGTCCTTTTTCCTGTTCTGGTACTGTCTGAATGGCCCCCATATCCCATGAGGAACGTAACCAGTTTCTGTGCCTCTGCCCATTGATTTTTTTGGCAGATCTGGACAACCATTTAACATTGGCAGAGTGTGGAAATGGAATCTGTATCCCTGTGATACGATGTTTAGTACCCATTTGTCCTGTGTTATTAACTGCCACTTTTGAGCAAAAAGTGCTAATTGTCCCCCTATGGGTGCTGCCAAAAGATAAGCGCTTGGTGTAGGCAGTGGAAGTTATTGGGATTGCTTTCTGTAGGTGTACACTTTATCTCCTCCAGATTTGGAGGTGGATGCGCCCCATTGCTTTGACCTGTTTGAGTCTTTTGCCTGGTATCTGGAACCCTTAGGGCGTCTGGATTTGCCCGTTTGAGCTCTGTCCGACAAAGGAAAGGACCAATTTTTTGTAGGCCCGTGTCTACTGAATCTTGGTGGCTGCACTTGTAAGAAGTCTTTAACAGTTTGCATAGACTTAGCTTTGTCTTCCATTTTCTTTAAAACCTCTTCTGCCTTAATACCAAACAGAGAATCATGCTGTAAAGGTGCATCTAGCAATTTAGCTTTAACATGATCAGGCAAATTTTGTTCCTTTAACCAGGCATGCCTCCTAATCACAGAGCCAGTAACTGCGGCCCAGCAGGAGGCCTCTAAAGAATCAAAACTACATTGTAAAGTATGCTTTCCAACTTGTTCAGCTGCATGCAATAATACCTGCAATTCTTTATTTTCTGCACAATCTAAAATCATCACCATTTTCTGTTTCGGCAATCCCATAACATGTCGTTGGTACTTAAGCATATGAAATTGACAGTTTAAGGCCCTGATTGCCAAGGTTGCAGATGTATAAACCTTTTTTCCCATCTGTCCAGTGCCCTTGAATCGCTGTCAGAAGGGGTAGGATTTTTTGCTGTTGAGGCCTTAACTAACTTTGGACCCTGTGAAATAGTTTCAGGATCAGCAGCAAGGTTTTTAAATACAAATTTATGAGAGTCAGGGACCCTGTAATATCTGTCAGGCTTACTGGAAGCCGGAAGTAAGGAAGTCAGGGATCAAGCTGAGGGAGAAGAAGAAAATCCCAGAGCCTCTTTTTTTTGATTCTGAGAAGTCTTGACTCTCCCAGTGAAAATGCTCCCTCAAAGTATGCAAGGTTTCTCCAAATGAATAATTCTCAGGAAGAGATGCAGATGGAATAGACTCCTCAGCATCAGAATCCTCATAGGGAGGTATAGATAATTCTGATCTGAAGAGTCATAGTCAGTGTCTTGCCTAGGCCTCTTATCTGGAGGGGGATGGGTATCCCTGATCAAGGTAATAAAGTCTTCGGCCATTTTGAAGATCTGTTTTTTAGGCATAGAAGCCTTTGCACGTGGCTCATGCGTCAGTTTTTTAGTTTTAGAAGTTGCTTTTGTCTTTGGTTTTGCAGCTGTAGTCGGTTTGATATACAAATGTTGAGGTCTGAAAACACCCTCAGAAGCCGGTGCCTGCTCAGCGGCTCCAGACCCATCCAAGGGAGATACAGCAGTCGGTCCAATAGCTTGAGTATCTTGCGGCATGCCGGACTCCACAAGGGTGTCGGTAGAGGCCTGCGACTCAAAGGTAGTGGGTATCAAGGGCTGCGAAAACACCTCACGGAGTACCAGCGAACGGGCGACTGGCTTAGGAGAAGCTTTGTCGGTTTTGGATCTAGACTGCCTTTCTCTGTCCTTTTCTTTGTGTTTTTTATGTACTCCGGTAGTCGGATTGTTAACGGACGACATTTCTGGGTAGTTAAATCGGTTTCCAAAATACTTAGATGCAAAAATATACAGACGCTTAATAGTGCGTTGGTTAAATCTAGCACAAAACCGACAGCCAGGCACATTGTGGTCAGGGCCTAGGCAAGGAATACAGTATAAATGGAAATCCTTATGGAGGCATTTGCTTCCCACAAGTAATACAACTATTAACCTTTTCTGACATGGGAAAAAAAGCAAGAAAAAAAAAAAGTTTCCCCAGCGTGGTACTTGGCTTTAGTGAAGATTTCGGTTCTGAAACTTAAATTCGAATATTTCAGTAGTCTGCTGACCGGCACTTGCAAAATGTTTCTGCTTCGGGCACCACATGGCTAAAAAGA
The DNA here is from genome assembly GCF_019279795.1 of Protopterus annectens. Taxonomy (NCBI): domain Eukaryota; kingdom Metazoa; phylum Chordata; order Ceratodontiformes; family Protopteridae; genus Protopterus; species Protopterus annectens. The sequence continues at coordinate 1,938,073,653 of NC_056741.1, forward strand.
CTAAAGAAAATGGCGTCGGCTGCATGTTTTATACCCCTGATGACCTGACGTCATGGAAGAGAAGACAGCAACTGACGCAGGACCCAAGACTTTGGAATTCAGGCCGATTGAAAGCAACCTGCCAGCAGATTACCCAAATGTAATGACTGCAACAGTGAAACACGAAGAACATCTTGTCAAGCAGAATACATTAAATCCTGTAAATCCTCATTTTCAGCACAATCAGTAACAAACATTTTCTGTTTACGCAATCAAATAATATGCTGCTGATACTTTAACATAGGAAACTGGCAATTCAAGGTCCTAATGGCCAAAGTTGCAGAAGTGTATACCTTCTTACCCCATCTATCCAGTGCCCTGGAGTCTCTATCAGTCGGGGTAGGATTTTTGGCAGTAGTAGCTTTAATGCCCTTGGGTCCCTGTGAAACGGTTTCAGGATCCACAGCAGGATTTTTGAAAAGGAACTTGAGAGAGTCAGGAACCCTGTAATATCTATCAGGTTTTCTGTAAGCAGGAGGTAGAGAGTCAGGGGCCATACTACATTCCGAAAAGGCATCATCAACAATATCCAGTGCAGGAGGTACAGCTAAAGGCCTGTGCTGGGGCAGGAGTAAGAAATCTCGAAGCCTCTTTTTAGAATCAGAGAAATCCTAACTTTCCCAACAAAAATGCTACCTGAGAGTATAAAAGGTTTCACTAAAAGAGAAATCCTGAGGGGGAGGGGGGGTGGGGTAGGCAGAGGGCATAGTCTCCTCAGCATCAGAATCTGCATAGGTAGACAAGAGTAAATCCTGGTCATCAGAGGAAAAAGAAATTTCAGAAACCTGGTTAGATGTATCATAAGCAAACTCAGTCCTGGGTCTCAGAGGGGGAAGGTTGGCTTCCCCTGATTAAAGTAATAAGGTCTTCAGCCATTCTTATCGTTTTTTAGGCATAGAGGCCTGACCATGTGGTCTGGGCATCAGTATTCTAGGCATGGTTCGAGTTTTAGGCCTTGAAGAAGATGGCATTGGTTTAATATGAAAGTCAGTAGGCCTGAATACACCCTCTCAGAAGCTGGTGCCTGAACAGTAGCTCCGGACCCATCCAAGGTAGAGGCACCCGCAGGTTCCACAGTTGAAGCATCTCGCGGCATACTGGACTCCAAACGGGTCTCAGTACACACATTCAAATCTTAAGTTGCGGGTATCAGGGGCTGCAAAAGCGCCTCACAGCGAACTGGGCGGCCTGTCTCTGCGTTTATCTTTGTGTTTTTTCGGAATGTCGGTAGTCGGATGGCTTACCGAAGACATATCAGGGTAATTGAACACAACACCAAAATATTTAGAAGCGCAAATATACTGACGAGGGGTAGTTTGTGGTTTAAATAAGGCACAAAACAGACAGTGAGGTACGTCGTGGTCAGGGCCTAAGCAAGGAATGCAGTACAAATGAAAATCTTTGAGGTATTTGCTTTCCACAAGAAATGCAATTATTTAACTTTTACTGACATCGGTTTAGAGCAAGAAAAAGTTTCCCCAATGAAGTACTTAGCGTTTAGTTGAAGACTTCGGTTCTGAAACTCGAAAACGAAAATTTCAGGAGTCGGTCGACCAGCACTTGCTAACTGCTTCGGGCACCGCACAGCAAGAAAGACTGATGTAATGACGTCGGCTGCATGTTTTATACTCCTGACAACCTGACGTCAAGTTAGAAGAGACAGCAACCGACTTAGGACCCAAGACTTTGTTAATCAGGCTGACTGAGGGCTACTGCAAGCAGATAACCCAAATGTAATGACTGCAACAGTGAAAGAACATCAGAAATGGCACAATTTTATTTGTCAGATAACAGTCAAAAAAAAAACAAGGACTTACTCTGCAGGACTTTCGGTGCCTGGTCAGCAGAAATCACTCCTTCGCCTCCTGGTAACAGCCTTTAGGCATTCCGGAACAGAGACCTGTTAAGAGAAGCAAACAATAACAGTTCCATGTCAAACGCAGCACGCTCATTACAACTTTCCCACTTCTGAAGATGGAGAAACTGTCAAAAACAATAGTAAAAAGATAACCAAATGTTACTCAAATTGATATCAGCTAGTTATTATACTGCACTGATGCCAAACAAGTCTGGAGAAATAAGTAAAAATCAACCCCAAAAGATAAAGCTCTGGCTAGGAAGAATCGTGCAGCTGTTCAGCAGACAGCGGTTCAAATTTCAGCTTCACAGAGGAGATCCATCCATCCACAATCCATTTTACCACTTTTACACAAGGGGTCAGGGCACCACTTCAACAGTGACAATTCACAGCCAAGGTTTACATGGCCGGATGGCTACCCCTACCACGGCTGTTCTTCTGTACCACACCCTCACATGCACACTTACACCTACTGCCAATTTGTGTCCAACCTACATATTACACGTCTTTGGAATGTGGGAGGAAACCAGAGTACCTGGAGGAAACCCATGCAAACTCTACTCAGAAGGCGCTCCAGCAGAGAATCGAACCGGAAAACCTCATGCTGAGGCAACAGTGCTATCCAGTGCCAGCTTAGTACACGAGAAGCTTTCCAATAATTTAGTATTGGAGAGAGAAATCGAATGTACTCTGATATATTAAAGGGCAACACACACAAGTAATAAAGTAACATGAAGGTTGGAAAAAATAGAAAATTAAGTAGCTTATGCAAATGAGTTGATACAACTACAGCAATCAGAGGTTTAAATGAACAGACTGACTTAATATCAGCCTTCTGAAAATAAAACTACAGTTGTGTACACTTACCATAAATGTAGACTGAGTGTATTCACTGTTGCAGTCACCATATTTGGGATATCTGCCTGCAGGTAGCCCTCAGCCAGACTGAATACCAGAGTCTTGGATTCCTGCGTCAGATGCTGTCAATTCTTCCATGACGTCAGGTCGTCAGTGGTATAAAACATGCAGCCAACGCCATTACATCAGTTTTTCTTGCCCAGATGTCAGGTGCCCTCGCAATGGGAAGCAATTATATGTTATGGTACCGCTCCAACAAAAAGCAAATACACCAGAAAGCTTAAATACACCAAACAAGAAGGAAAGGTAGAGCCAAGAGAAGACTGGGCTGGAGGGAGGGTAACCAGGACTGCAACAGTGAATACATTCGAACATCTACATTTATGGTAAGTGTACACAACTGTACTATGTTCTTTGTGTTTCACTGTTGCTGTCATCACATTTGGGTTGATTCTCAAAGCTAAAGAAGGGAGGAGGAAGTTAGAGACCATCAGGACCAGCTATTAAGCTCTGCAAGACTGCAGTGGCAAAACCAGCTCTGGATTTATAAAAAAAAGGCATGTGGTAATGCTTAGTAAAGGTATGTACAGAGCTCCAGGTAGCAGCTTCTAGGATGTCCCTGGTGGGGACACATCTGAGAAAGGCTGTAGTGGTAGATGCAGCCCTAGTGGAATGTGATCTTATCCCCTGTGGGGTAGGTTTTCCATGGTGCGTACACCAGAAATGAATGCAATGGGCTATCCACTTAGAAATGGTTTGCTTTGAAATGGCCTTCCCCTCTGCCCTTGCAGCAAAGCCAACTAGCAGCTGTTCAGATTTTCTGAGAGGCTTAGTCCTGTCCAAACAAAATCTAAGTTGTCTGTGCACGTCCAAAGAGTGCAGTATTCATTCTCCTTTGTTTTGTGGATTTGGGAAAAAGGTAGGCAAATGAATCGACTGATTAAAGGCCACACTAGACACCACCTTGGGCATAAAAGAAGGATTGGTCCTGAGGGAAACCCTGTCTGCATGGAAGATAATGAAGGGCTCCACTGCCATGAGGGCCTGTAATTCAGACACTCTTCTTGCTGAAGTAATGGCTAGAAGGAAGACTGTTTTCTAAGAAAGGAATTTCAACTCTGCAGTTGCAGCTGGCTCAAAAGGAGGGACAGCAAGCTTTTCCAATAGAAAGTTAAGGTCCCAGGCTGGAGTAGGGGTCTCCCTGGGGGGGGGGGGTCTTAAATTCTTGGCCCCTCTGAGGAACTGCATTAGCAAGGGGTGAGAGAAGAAAGGTTCAGTATTAGAATGTGCTGAAATGGCAGACACATGAATTTTAATAGACGAGAAGGATAGGCCCTTGTGGAGCATTTCTGTTAAGTACTGAAGAATACGAGGTAAGCTGGGCACTGTTGTGCCCATCCCAAGTCTGGCTCCAGGAACAATATATTTTCCACTTTTCAGCATTGTTTTTTCTAGTACTAGGCCTCCTTGCCTCCAGAATGACCTCTAGCACCAGCTTACTAAGGGATGCTATTGGAGAGCTCAGGGAGTTAGTCCGGCTGCAAGATTCAGGGTTTGAAGCTGAGGATGCAGAAGCGGGCCCGCCTCCTGGGACAGCAAGATGGGGTCTGAGGCAGGTGCCATGGTTCCAGCAGTGTCATACTGCGCAAGGAGGGTACCAGTGCTGGCGTGGCCAGTCTAGTGCAATCAGTATAGTCCTTGGTTTGTCCGGTTTGATCTTTAGCAAAACCTTTCAGAGGAGAGGCAGTGGGGGAAAGGCATAAACTGAGAGGCTTTCGCAGGGAAAGGACAGGGCATCCACTTTCCAAGCTCGACTGTGGGAAGTCCTTGAGCAGAATTTGTCCAATTGGTAGTTGAGGGGAGGCAAACAAGTCCATCTCTGGGGTCCCCAATTTGTTCCTCAAGAGGTTGAATATTTTTGGTTCCAGTTTCCATTCGTGTGGGTCAATAAGATTTCTGCTTACGTCATCTACCAGTGAAATTAGCTTGCCTGGCAGAAATTGAGCTTGTAGGTGCACTTTGTAGCTCAAGGCTGTGTTCCACACAGCCATGGCTAGTCTTAAGAGAGGGTACGACTGGGTTTCCCCCTGCTTGTTTATGTACCACATAACTATGGTGTTTGTCTTTACCAATAATTGTCCTAGAAGAATGTGGTCCTTGAAGGCTGTCAGGGAATTCTGTACAGGTAACATTTCTTTTTGGCTGATATGCAGGTGCATCTGACACGGCCTCCATTTGCCCTGACTGCACTGTCCTGCCAAGTGAGGCCCCATGCATAGTCTGATGCATCAGTTGTTAAGGTTTGGGTGGCAGGAGGTAGAGTGAAAAGGAGCCCTTTGTTGTGGTAGCAGGCCTTTGCCCACCAAAGGAACTCTGTCTTTATACAAAGAATGATAGGAATCATGGACTCCAGGTCTGAGAATGTTGACACCATAGGCTTTTTAGATACCATTACAGTTTCCTCGTATGCAATCTTGCATATGAAATTAGTAGAATGCAAGAGGCCATGAACCCCAGGGCTTGCAGAAAAAGAAGTTATGTCTTAAAATAACATTCCATCTGTACTGTTGATCCTCGTTCAGTCATTACGTATGGGTATCGCTTCCGAGCCGGCCATTTTCCAAGCTCACATCAGATTCAACCTCGCAAGCTAAACTCTTACCCACAATTCCCCTCTCCCTGTTACCTCAGATTGAGTTTGCAAGTTAAAGAAGGTGGAGGCTAACTCTGGTCAAATAACCTAAGAGAAAGTACAGTTTTGTACTTACCATAAATGCAGATGTTAGAGTGTTCACCCTGCTGCAGTCATCACACTTGGGTTATCCTGCCGTCAGGCGGTCCCGCAGTCGGCCAGAGTTACAAAGTCTTGGTCCGGCGTCGGTTGCTGTCACTTCTTCCCTGACGTCAGTGCGCCAGGGGTATACAAGAGGCATCCAACGCCATTTTCTTCAGTTTTTCTTGCCCCAGATGTCAGGTGCCCCCAATAGGTAGGCAATACATATTGCTATATAAAAATGCAGATATAAAAATAAAACAATACCTTCAGGCACAAGCAAATACACCACAGAGGTTATATAGGATATAAAGGTATAGATAAGTCCAGCTAGTTCAGAGGGGATGGAGGGAGGGTAACCTGGACTGCAGCAGGGTGCACACCCGAACATCTACATTTATGGTAGGTGCAAAACTGTACTATGTTCATCGTGTTACCCTGCTGCAGTCATCACACTTGGGTTGAATCCCAAAGCTAAGGATGGGTGGTGGAGTTAAACAAGGTTAGAAAAAGCTAGTAGGCCCTGCAACACTGCAGTGGCAAAACCAGCTCTAGTCTTAGAATATAGAGGTAAGTGATAATGTTTGGTGAAGGTGTACACTGAACTCCAAGTTGCAGCTTCCAGAATATCCTTGGTAGGCACCCCCCTGAGAAAGGCTGCTGATGTAGCTATAGCCCTGGTGGAGTGGGACCTAATGTTAGCAGGTACCGGTTTCCCATGATGCGTGTAGCAGAAACGTATACAATGTCCTATCCATTTTGAAATGGCCTGTTTTGAGATAGCTTTTCTTTGTGATCCTGCAGCATAGGCTACAAAGAGCTGGTCAGATTTCCTGAAAGCCTTAGTTTTATCCAAGTAGTAACGCAATTGCCTGTGAATGTCCAAAGAGTGCAGGAGTCTTTCTCCTTTGTTCTGGGGATTTGGAAAGAAGGGGGGAAAATGAATGGTTTGGTTTAGGGCCACACTGGATACCACCTTTGGCATAAAGGAAGGGTTAGTTCGTAGAGAGACTATGTCTTGATGAAAAATGAGCTCCGAGACTCTTCTAGCTGAAGTTATTGCTAGTAGCAGGGCAGTTTTCCATGAAAGAAATTTTAAATCAGCTGAAAAAGCTGGTTCAAAGGGCGGCAGTGTAAGCTTTTCCAGAACAAAGTTGAGATCCCAAGTAGGTGTTGGTGCTCTCCTTGGCGGTCTTATGTTCCTAGCCCCTCTGAGGTACTGTCTTAGGAGTGGATGTGAAAATAAAGTAGGATACGTGTTGTCTTAGGAGTGGATGTGAAAATAAAGTAGGATCCGTGTTGTAATGAGCTGAAATTGCTGAGGCGTGGATCTTAATAGATGAAAAGGAAAGTCCTTTGTGCAACATCTCAGTTAAATATTGTAGAATCTGAGAAATGTTTGGATCAAGGGGATTTTGGCCTTTAGCCTGATTCCAGGCGCAAAATCTTTTCCATTTGTCTGAATAGGTTTTCCTGGTGCTGGGCCTCCTGGCCTCCAGAATGACATCCATAACAGCTTTGGATAGAGGTGTTGGCTGGTTGTTTAGGTAATCTGCCATGCAGCCAGGTTTAAAGTCTTGAGCTGGCTGTGTAGAATCTGATTGTCTCGCTGGGTGAGCAGGTGAGGAATTTGTGGTAAAATCCATGGTGGGCCGTGGGCCATGTTCCTTAGAATTGGATGCCAGTGCTGGCGTGGCCAGTCTGGTGCAATGAGTATCATGTGTGGCCTCTCTAATCTGACTTTCAGCAGTAACTTTGCTAGAAGAGGCAGTGGAGGAAAGGCATACACTATTAATGTTTTCCAACTGAACGAGAGGGCGTCCACTTTCCAAGCTTGTGGGTGGAATGTCCTTGTGCAAAATTTTTGAAGTTGACAGATCTGTTTGCAAACCCCCAAAACTATGTCTGGACGTCCCCATTTTTGAGTTATCATTGCAAATACTTGTGGATCTAGATTCCACTCATGGGGATCCATGATGTTTCTGCTTAGGGCGTCTGCCAATGTGTTTTTCTTTCCTGGCAGGAATTGTGCTTGTAGTTGAACTTGGTAAGACAGTGCTGTGTTCCACAAGGTCATTGCTTGCCTGCATAGAGGGTAGGAATGTGTGCCCCCTTGCTTGTTTATGTAACACATTACTGTGGTATTGTCTGTCTTTATTATTAGTTGTCCTGGGTGTAAGTGGTCCTTGAAAGCTGTTAGGGCATTTTGTACTGCTAGCATTTCTTTTTGACTGATATGCAGATGCCTTTGATCTGTAGTCCATTTGCCCTGAATGCACTGTCCTGCCATGTGTGCTCCCCAGGCATAGTCCGATGCATCTGTTATAGTTTGCCTGGCTATGGGTAAGGTGAAAGGCTGACCCTTGTTGAGGTGGCATGCCTGTGCCCACCATAGAAACTCCTGTTGAAGGCAGGGAATGAGTGGTATCATTGTTTCCAAGCTGTGGCTGTGCTGAGTCCATACGCTTTTCAGGTACCATTGTAATTTCCTCATATACAGTTTTGCAAATGGTATTAGTAGTATGCAAGATGTCATGAATCCCAAGGCCTGCAGAATTTTTCTTGCAGGGAGTTGGGTCTTTGTTGCCATTATTTTGAAGTATTGAGTCAGCTGTTGTTGCTTGTCTGGCATGAGATAAGCCATCTGGGCTGTTGTATTCAAGCTGGCACCCAGGAATATTATGTTTTGTGAGGGCACTAGTTTTGATTTCTTTTCGTTTACTGTGTACCCTAGGCAACTTAGAAGGTGTTTGACAAATGCCAGATGCTTTAAAAGAATGTCCTTGCTTTCTGCTTGAATAAGACAGTCGTCCAGGTATGGGTATATTTGAATTCCTCTTTGTCTGCAGTATGCAATTACTGGTGCCAGGCATTTTGTGAAGACCCTGGGCGCAGCAGATAAGCCAAAGGCCAGTGCAGAGAATGGATAATGGGTTGAACCTGCAATGAAGCGGAGGTATCTTCTGCAATTTTGTCTGATACGGACATGCAGGTATGCCTCCTTGAGATCCAACGTTACTAGCAAATCCTTCTTGCCCAGCATGTGAAGAACCTGTAGTGTTAGTATCTTGAATTTTGGTACTTGCAGATAGGTGTTCAGAATTGAAAGATCCAGAATGGGTCTCCATGCTTTGTCCTTTCTGGGGACTAGAAAGAGTCTTGAGTAAAATCCTTGTCTTTGCTCCTGTGTAGGTACCTGTTGAATGGCTCTCATGTCCATGAGAGCTGTAATTTGTTTTTGTGCCTCTGCCCATTGATTTGGTGGCAGGTTTGGCATTCCTTTTCTCCTTGGCAAGGTATGAAAATGGAATCTGTATCCTTGTGAGACGATGTTTAGGACCCATTTGTCTTTTGTGATGGTGCCAGTTGTCTGCAAAAAGTGCTAATTTTCCTCCCAAGGGAGCTGCCAAGAGAGATTTGCTTGGTAGTTTGAGGGTTGAGTCATTGTGTTTGTCTTCTGCTAGCTTGGGGCCTGTCTTCTCCTCCTTTCTGGGTAGCAGTACCCCATTGGCGAGGTTTGTAAGGGCCTTGTGACTGATCTCTGACCCTTGGGCGTCTGTATTTGCCCCTCTGTGATCTGTCAGAAGCTGGAAAAGACCAGTTTTTGTTGGTCAATTCCTGCTGAAACAAGGGGGTTGTACCTGTAAAAAATCCTTGACCATCTGCATAGACTTTGCCTTATCCTCCATTTTCTTTAAAACCTCTTCTGCTCTGACACCAAATAATACATCCTGCTGTAAAGGTGCATCCAATAATTTTGCTTTAACATCATCAGGTAGGGTTTTGTTCTTTTAACCAAGCATGTCTATGTATGACAGACCCAGTAACAACTGCTCTACAGGAAGCTTCCAATGAATCAAATCCACATTGTAAAGTATGTTTGCCCACCTGTTCAGCTGCATGCAACAGATCCTGCATTTCCTTGAATTCAGACTGTTCAGAATGTGTGCTCATTTTTTGTTTTAACGAATACATTAGGAACTGCTGATATTTCAAGCATGTGAAACTGACAATTTAATACTCTCATAGCCAGAGTAGCTGAGGTGTATATCTTCTTTCCCCATCTATCTAGGGCTCTGGAATCCCTTTCAGAGGGTACAGGATTTTTAGCCATAGAAGCTTTATCCCCTTTGGGACCCTGGGAAATTGTTTCTGGATCAGCCACAGGGCTTTTATAAAGGAATTTGTGAGAGTCAGGTACTCTGTAGTATCTGTCTGGTTTGGCTGGAGCAGGAGGTAGAGTGTCTGGATTTAGACTAGACTCCAAGTAAACATCATCCACAATGTCTAAAACTGGAGGGATAGCAAGTAGTCTGTGCTGGGGTAGTAAAAGGAACTCTCTGAGCCTTTTCTCAGAATCAGAGTAGTCCTGGCCTTCCCAGTGGAAATGTTCCCTCATGGTATGTAAAGTTTCCCCAAAGAAGTAGTCTTCAGGGGGAGATGCTGAGGGAATAGTCTCTTCAGCATCATAGTCTTCATAAGGGGGAAAAGCGTAATCCTGTTCCTCAGAAGAATCTGAGGAAATTGAAACCTGGTCAGAGGAAGCATAATCCTCCTCTTGTCTTGGTCTTTTATCTAAAGGGGGATGGGGACCCTGATTAGGGTAATCAAATCTTCAGCCATCTTAAGCATTTGTTTCGTAGGCATGGGGCCTTGAACTGGAGACTGATGTGCAGTCTTTTTTGGTTTTAATGGATAATAGCACAAGATTTAATGGTGAGTGCAGTCAGTCTGAAGACACCTTCTGCAACCGAAGGTGTTTCTACTGCACCGGGATCTCCTTCTGCTCCGGTGTCGGAAGGGCCTAATGAAGACGGCTGCGACAGCCTAGTACACTCCGCTTGAGAATCCGCAGCTGTCTGGGGTTCCAATTCTGCGGTCGTTAGGGGCTGCGTAGGCACCTCACTGAAAACCGGAGAATCGGCGACAGGCCCAGCAGAGGCCTCGGAGTCTGGCTTGGTCCTAGGCTGCCTGCCCTTATCCTTGCGTTTTTTGTGCATGCCGGTCATCGGCTGCTCAGACGGCATGATATAATTAAATTTCCTACCAAAGTAATGTGCGAAGTCAAAATGGCGTTTGATAAGTTTATTAAACCTAGCACAAAACAGACAACCTGTGACGTCGTGGTCTGGGCCTAGGCAAGGAATACAATAAGAATGGAAGTCCTTATGAGGTATTTGCTTCCCACAAGAAATACAAATTGTTAACTTTTTCAGACATCTGACTGAGGCAAGAAAAGGTTCCCCAACGGGGTACTTAGCTTATTGAAGACTTCGGAATGAAATTCGATTCGAAAATCTCAGGTGTCGGCCGACCGGCACTTGCAAACTGCTTCTGCTTCGGGCACCGCACGGCAAGAAAGACTGTAGAAAATGGCGTCGGATGCCTCATATACCCCGGCGCACTGACATCAGGGAAGAAGCGACAGGAACCGACGCCGGACCAAGACTTTGGAACTCTGGGCGACTGCGGGACCGCCTGATGGCAGGATAACCCAAGTGTGATGACTGCAGCAGGGTAACACGATGAACATCTGGATGGTGAGATCTACTAGAAACCACAGGAGGGGGGATCGTAATGACTGAACGAGGATCAACAATACAGATGGAACGTTATGGTATGACGTAACTTCTTTATCTGATATTGTTAATACTTGTTCATTCCTTACGTATGGGACAGAGTCCCCAGCTACCTCTATTCCTGGGAGGCTCTCATGGAAGCATATTCCTGAGCACCATATAACCGAAAGATGCTCTTCCCCTGGAGGCCCCAATTTGTAATGATTGATGAAGGTATGAGGCGTAGCCCAAGTTGCAGCTGCACAGATGTCATGTAAAGAAGCTCTGGCATGGAAGGCACCAGAAGTTGCCACTGACCTTGTTGAATGAGCTTTCATGGTAGTAGGCAACGAGATATTACGTTGTGTGTAAATAAAGGTCACACAGTCCTTCAATCATCTAGCTAATGTGACCTTAGCAACAGCCTATCCTAATCTAGATGCACAAAAGGCAAAAAATAACTGGTCATATTTACGAAAGGGTTTAGTCCTGTTAAGGTAAAAATGGATTTGCCTGTGTATATCAAAGGTATGTAGGCAATACTCTCCCCTGTTTGAATGGTTTGGGAAGAAAACTGGCAATTCAATAGCTTGATTAGACATTTCAGAGATCACTTTAGGCAGAAATGACTGATTAGTTCTCAGAGACACCCTATCTCTATGAAAAATCAAGTATGGAGTCTTGATACATAAAGCTTGAAGTTCAGAAATACATCTGGCAGAAGTAATAGCGACCAAAAACAAGGTTTTCCATGACAAATACTTGAGGTTGCAAGAAGAGGCTGGTTCAAAAGGTGCCATTATCAGAGCTTGTAGCGCTAATGATAAATCCCATGGTTGAATATGTTCTCTAAAAGGTGGCTTCAGATGATTCACACAGTTTATGAAAGTCTTGTACAATTTATGGGACATGAGAGGAATCTTGGACACCCTCATAAAAATTAGAAATTGCAGCCAAATGAACTCTAATGGTAGAGACCGATTGAAACAGGTCGGCCAGATACTCTAGTATTACTGACACTGGTGCTGAAAAAGGGTGTACTTGTTTATCTTTCAGCCAACAGGTAAATCTTTTCCACTTGCTCAGATAAGTAATTCTAGTGGAAGACATGACCGGCAATGAGAATATCACATACTGGTAAAGAAAGATCATTCTGCCTGGCAATCAAGGGAAATGGAGTAGCCAAGCCATTAGCTTCAGGCTGTTCAGGTTGGGATGAATCAGGTTCTGTGGGTGTGAGATCAACTCCGGGATTGGATGGAGGATCCATGGTCTACCTAATAGGTGAAGCCAAAGGAATGGGAACCAAATCTGTCATAGCCAATTTGGTGCTATGAGGACTACCTTGCTCTTCAACCACCGGGCTTTCTTCAGAAACTGGGAAATGAGAGGAAAGGGCGGAAATACGTAGAAGACCCGTGGGCCAATCGTGGACTAGAGCGTCACTGGGTGACTGTCCCGGAGAGGGAATCGGGGTGAAGTACTTGCTGCATTTGTAGTTGGCCAGGGATGCAAAGAGGCCACAGCAAGGAGGGCCCCAGCGGTGGAAGATCTCCGCCACCATCAAGGGATTCAGGGACCACTCGTGAGGTTGCAGAATGCACCTGCTGAACCGGTCTACTATCACGTTGGAACTCCCGGGAATGTGCATTGCTAGAAGAAAACGGTTGGAAGCAATCGCCCATTGCCATATCCTCATGGCCTCTCGACAAAGGGGGTAAGATTTGGTTCCACCTTGCTTGTTGATGTACCAGACCACCGCTATGTTGTCTGATTGAATCGCAATTGTCCCAGACGGCAGCAGGGGATGGAATGCTTGCAACTCCAGAAGCACTGCCCTCAGCTCTAGAACATTTATATGCAGATGGACCTCCAGTTGGGACCAAGTGACTTGGACTGTGTCCCTGACATAGCCCCCCCCCCCCCAATCAGGGAGGCATCCGTGGTCGCTGTGGCCTTGGGTTGCTGGGGAAAAAAAGAGGCGAGACCATTGAGAGAGATTGTGTGTCATCCACCAATTTAAATCCTCTTTCCACCTGTGGGTTACTTGAACCATGGCTGAAAGAGGATGCTGAAAAGAATACCATTGAGTGGGCAGTAGCCATTGTAGAAGCCTCATGTGAAACCTGGCCAGGGGAACAATGGTGATGGAGGCTGCCATGGAACCCAACAGCTTTAGAACAGAGAGCCCCGTGGATTTTTCCTTTGAAAGGATTGGAAGTAGTTGTTGCTTTATCCCTAAAATTCTGTGCTCTGGAATAGCAGCTCTGCAGTTTTTTGTGTCCAAAATAACCCCTATGAATTCTGTTGACCAAGATGGGGTGAGACTGGATTTCTGCCAGTTTATGGTTATGTCCAGCCTTTGAGCAGCGAGGAGAGAGTATGCAAAGGCTTTCTACAGTAGATGTCTGATGGGGGCAGAAATGAGCCAGTCATCTAGGTACGGAAACACCTGGAATCCTTGAAGTCGCAAGTGAGCTGTGACAATTGCCATGCACTTTGTGAACACTCTGAGGGATGTAGAGAGTCCGAAGGGCAGTACTCTGAACTGGTAGTGACTGGCTCCCATACGGAAGCGCAGAAATCTTCTTGATGGCCTGTCCACCTTTATGTGGTAGCATGCATCTTGAAGATCTATATCCAATGGTCTTTTTCTAAAAGCGGGATTACAGACTGTGTAGTGACCATCCAGAATTTTTGTACTCTCACAAATTTGTTCAATACACCGAGATCCAAAATTGGTCTCCAGTCCCCGGTTTTCTTTGGCACCAAAAATAGTCTTGAGTAGAATCCGGATCCTATCTGGTCTGGAGGGACTATTTGGAGGACTCTTTCTTAGCAGCTTTTCTATCTCTACTGCTGCTTCTTCCCTTTGACTGGGTGGAATGTCGAGAAGATTTTTTTAAGGAACGGGACAAGGATCGAAGGGGATATGATAACCTCTGGTTATAATCCTTTGTACCCAAGAATCGGCGGTGATGGTTAGCCCGACCAAGGAGAAACATTCCCCCAACCACCTCCCGAGGAAAGGAGATGGGCCGCTCTTCAGGAGTGCTGGTAGGATTGGCCAGGGAAATAATCCCTGGAACCCTGGTTACGAAGTCCCCCTCTGCCCCGAAAGGAGCGTCTTCCCTGTGAGCTTCCCCCTCTGCCTCTGGGTGAAAACTCTGCCTGTGTGTCACTGAAATGACCCTGAGATTGCTTGAACCATATCTTCCCAGTCTTTTGGTTTCGGGAGAAAGCACATTGAGGGGAAGAATAACGGACACCTACGGCAGAAAGGGTCTTACCATCTTGTTCACATCTGGCCAGTGTGCTTTTAACTTTGGGCCCAAACAACAAGGAGGGCTCAATGGGGACATTAAGAAAGGAAGACTTAAAAAGGTTCCGTGAAGTTCACAAGCGCATCCAGGTGTGTCGTCTCAAGACCACAGCTGAACCTGCCGCTCTAGCTGCTCCTTCTGATGCATGAGATATCAATTGCATAGATGAGTTAGATATAGACTCAATGATGGCCAGCTGAGAGGCCACTTTGTCACGGACCTCAGACACTGCACCAGCCAAGGTTTCAGAGAGCTCAGAAACCAGATCCCTTTGAAGCCTGGTAAAATGTGCCACATAACTCAGGGACCTGATAGCAAAGGTCGCTGAAGCAAAAGTGCGCTTCCCTATCTGTCCAGGGCTCAGGACTCTCTTAGGCGGATGGGCAGTCTGGCTTTTTTCTTCCGCCAGATCCTTTTTTGTTGCAGCCGCCACCACCAAAGCATCTACAGGAAGACTTTTGGACCAATGGGGATCTGAAGCAGGAGGGGAGAAGATTTTATCTGGCCAACGGGGAATAGCTTCAACAATATCAGGGGCCTTCCAAGTACGCTGCACGATGAACTTGACAAGTTCATCTGCAGGTGGAGTAACCCAGGATGTACGGGGTCGGGTGCGAAAAACCTGCAGGAACACAGATTCCTCAGGGTTCGGATTAGAGGGTTGCCAGTCACCTCTGTTTCAGGATTTCAAGGCTATCGCCAAAGAATACCTCAGAGGGTGACCGAGGGGATCCTTCCCCCTCATAGAAATCTGTGTCTTTGGTGAGAAACTCCTCTGTGGAGTCCATGTGCTTCCTCTTACACAAACTTTTACGGTGGAGCTCCTCAGCGGGAGAAGCTGGGGAAGATAATGGAAAAGGGTTTCCTGAGAGAATATGTCCTGAGACCCTTGCACCCGGTGTCCGCTATGTGTGTCTTGTGAAACCAGTGTACCAGAGGAGGGTGGAGGTATAGACAGTCCAATATCGCCAGCAGCAGCGAAAGCCTTCTCCATCAGCTGGAAGGCTGGTCCATCTGGAGAGGAGTGTATGTCAAGGACAGGGGGCACACCTCCTTTAAGTGGCTCAGCCTGCCAACTCTGAGTCCCTGGATGGCTGTGGAGCAGCAAGCTATGTGCATCAAAGCTGACATCCTAGGTCATATCAAAACTATCCTGCCACGAAGGCAACTGTGGTTCCTTAGTGAGATCCATAAAAGGAACCGCAGAAGGGGACTGTACTATATCCATGGACTTCAAAGGCAATGAAGGAGGAGAATAAGAAGGTGTCTTTGGAGATGGATGATCACCTGCCAAGGAAGGTGAGTTCCTGGGGGGTGGAATACCTCTTGCCAAGAATGCCTGGTCCACAAGACGCAACACATCATGTTCAGAAAGACTTCTAGTAGACCTCACAGAAACTGAGGGAGACACAGGCCTGTCCACAAAAGAGGCAGACTCTGTGCCAATCACATCTGACAGCACAGAGGACAACGGTGCAGAGAAAGACTGAACAACTGTGGTCTGCACCGAAGAAGTCTTCAGTGCCGATGTCATTGTCTGCACAGACACAGGGATCGGTGCCGAAAATGGAGTCAGTAATAAAAGGCCTCGGTTCCAAGGAAGATCTGAGCCGACGTGGTCAAGGTCTGCGCTGACTGAACGGTCGGTGCCGAAACAGTGGTAAAGGTCTGAACCGAGGAGCCCCTCGGTGCCGATATGTAGAAGGCTGCAGGAGAAGACTGAGGCAAAATCACTAATGGAGCCGAAGGTTTCAGTGCCGAAGGTCTGGGCGCTGAAAGCACTGGGGCTGACCGAAACCCTTTTTAGATTTTGGTTGGTGAGAGTCCCCAACCGGGGACGAAGGCAAGGATTTAGCCTTAGTAGAAACATCAATTTTCTTATGGGCTTTAGGAGGGGTTGAGACCTCTGACCCAGAAACAGCCTCTGAAAAGGGACATTTTAGAAGTCCCTTCAGTATCAGCTTATTTTTTTCTTTCTAACAAAGTTCTATTAGAAAAGTTTTCACATATAGTACAAGGTGGTTCAACAGATAAATGAGAAGCTCCCAAACAATAAACACAAAGAGTGTGCATCAGAAGCAGGCAGTTTGTGTCCACAATCCGAACATCGCTTAAACCCCGGGCTACCCTTTTTATCTGCCATATTAACAAATAGAAAAGTACCAACAATGGTACAAGCGAGTACCTGAAGGTATGAAAAAGAGAAAAGGAAAGGGATTACAAAAGATGGTAAGGAGAAATTACCTCACGGTAACAAGTGAAAGTAAAGGACAGAAAAAAAACCTGAGGAAAAAATGAATGCTAGATGCGATGAGACAATAAAATATCAACTTTTCTGACAGAAAAGTAATTTGAAAAGCAATTAAACAACAACTGACTGTACTTAGCTAAGAGAAGTAGCTTGACACGACCGGATGGCAACGCGGCAAACGAAATCTGAGGCAACAAGGAGAGGGGAACTGTGGGTAAGAGTTTAGCTCGAGGGTTTGAAGCTGACGCGAGCTCAGAACCGATACCCATACATAAGGAATGAACGAGGATTAACAATATCAGATTTTTCCTTGCAGATAGCTGGGTCTTTGTGGCCAGTTGTTTGAAGAAGGTTGTTAAATAAACTTGTTTCTCTGGAGTGAGGAAAGCCATCTGGGAAGTTGTGTTGCTTGCTCCCAGAAATACAATTTGTTGGCTGGGTACTAGATGAGATTGCATTTCGTTTATGGTGTACCCCACAGTGAGTTTAGAAGTTTCTTTATGAATGCCAGATGCTTTAATAACAATTCCTATCTTTCTGCCTGAATCAGACAATTGTCCAAGTATGAGTAAATATGAATATTTCTCTGGCTGCAAAATGCAATGGCTGAAACTAGACACTTTGTGAACACCCTGGGCGCAGTAGATAAGCCAAAGGAAAATGCAGAGAACTGAAAGTGCATGGAACCTGCCCTGAAGCGTAGGTATTTCCTGCAAGATTCCCTTATTGAAATGTGCAGGTAAGCTTCCTTTAAGTCTAAGGTTGCCAACCAGGCATCTTTGCCTATCATAGGAAGCAGCTGTTGAAGTGTTAGCATCTTCAATTTTGGAATTACCAAAAAAGTGTTTAGAATAGAGAGGTCCAGGACAGGACGCCATGAGCTGTCTTTCCTGAGTACCAGGAAAAGTCTAGAATAAAAACCTTGTCCCTTTTCTTCTGCTGGGACAGGTTGAATAGCCCTGACACTTAGAAGAGAGAGAACCTGCTGTTGAGCCTCTGCCCACCGATTTGGGGATAAGTCTGGCAAACCATTTGGGGTTGGCAGGTTGTGGAAGTGGAATCTGTACCCTTGGGAAAACTATATTCAAAACCCATTTGTCCTGGGTAATGAGTTCCCAGTTTTTTGCATGCAGGGTGAGCTTTCCTCCTAAAAGAGCAGGTAGATGAGCAGGGCTTGGAAGGGTTAAGGTAAAGTAATTGTGCCATTTTTCCGTAGGGGTGTCTTACTACTCCCTGTTTTGGAAGTGGAAGCCCCCCCACTGCTTAGGCCTGTGCACAGCCTGAGACTAACCTAGGTGGTCCGCTGTTCCTAGGTTTGGACTGAAGGCCTGGAAGAGGCTGGAAAGGAAAGATTCTTTGAAGGCCAATGCCTACTGAATCTGGGAGGCTGTACTTGCAGGAAATCTTTAATAGTTTACATAGATTTAGCTTTTTCCTCCATCTTTTTGAGGACTTCTGCTTTGTTGTCAAACAGGCAGTCTTGGTTTAAGGGAGCATCCAGTAATTTAGCTTTAACATGATCTGGCAAATTTTCCTCCTTAAGCCATGCATGTCTTCTAAGTACAGACCCAGTGACAAGAAGCCCTGCAAGATGCTTCTAAAGAGACAAAACCACACTGCAAAGTATGTTTACCAACTTGTTCTGCAGAATGCATTAAATCCTGTAATTCTTTGTGTTCAGCACAGCCAGGAATCAACAATTTTCTGTTTAAGCAGCCCCATAATATGCTGCTGATACATTAATGTATGAAACTGGTAATTTAAAGCCCCAATGGTCAAAGTTGCGGAAGTATATACCTTCTTACCCCATCTGTCCAAGGCTCTAGAAATTCTATCAGAAGGGGTAGGGTTTTTGGCAGCAGTAGCATTAATGCCCTTTGGTCCTTGGGAAATGGTCTGCGGATCAGCAGTAGCATTCTTGAAGAACTTGAGAGTCAGGTACTCTAATACCAGTCAGGTGTTCTGGGAGCTGAAGGTAAAGTGCCTGGGGAAATGCTAGATTCCAAGAAAGCATCATCTACAATGTCCAGAACAGGAGGGATAGCTAAAGGCTTATGTTGAGGAAGGAGCAGAAATTCCCTAAGCCTCTTTTTGGAGTCGGAGTAATCCTGGCTTTTCCAGTAGAAATGCTCCCTAAGAGTGTGCAAGATTTCACCAAAAGAGAAATATTCTGGAGGAGAAGCAGAGGGAATGGAATCCTCTGCATCAGAATCCTCACAGGTAGAAAGAAGCAAATCCTGGCAATTAGAAAAAAAAAGAAATATCAGATTCCCGATTCAGAAGAATCAGAAGGAAAATCAGTTCTAGGTCTCTTAGAGGCTTCCCATAATTAAGGTAATAAGGTCTTCAGCCATTCTAAGCATTTATTTTTTTAAGGCATATGGGCCTGAGCATGTGGTTTGGACGTCGATTTTCTAGGTGTGTGTCGATTTTTAGGCCTGGATGAAGAAGATGGTAAAATGCAAGTTTGTAGGCCTGAATACACCCTCAGAAGCCACTGCCTGCACAGCGGCTCCAGACCCATCCGATGTAGAGACATCCACAGGTTCCACAGTCAAAGAATCATCTCACGGCATACATGACTTCAAATGGGTCTTAGTAGAGGCCTGCGAATTTGACGTAGCAGGTATACGGGGCTGCGAAAGCACCTCCTTGAGAACCGGCGGACTGGCGACTAGCTTAATGGAAGAGTCGTCGGCAGTTTTGGACCTATGCGGTCTGTCTATTCTTACGTTTTTTCAGAATATCGGTAGTAGGATGACTTACCTAAGCCATTTCTAGTAGTTAAACAGAGTACCAAAATAATTTGCTGCAGATATAGACAGACGACTAATAGTTCAGGGGTTGAACAAGGCACAAATCTGACAGTGAGTGACGTTGTGGTCTGGGCCTATGCAAGGAATGCAGTACGAATGAAAATCTTTGAGGTATTTGCTTTCCACAGGTAATACAATTGTTAACGTTTACTGACATCGGTTAAGAGCAAGAAAAAGGATCCCCAATGAGATACTTAAATTTTTTTTAAGACTTCGGTTCTGAAACTCGAAAATGAAAATTTCAGGAGTCTGCTGACCAGCATTTGCAAACTGCTTCGGGCACCACGCGGAAGAAAGACTGACGTAATGGTGTCGGCTGCATGTTTTATACCCCTGATGTCATGCAAGAAGAGAAAGCATCAGACGCAGGAATCCAAGACTCAGGTATTCAGGCCAGCGGAGGGCTACCTGCAAGGCAGATAACCCAAGTGTGATGACTGCAACAGCGAAACACAAAGAACATCAGGGACAAAAAAAATATATATCAAGTCAGACACTGCACATAGATACAATGGTAGTTTGTTTAGCAAAAAAAAAAAAAAAAAAAAAAAAAAAGAAACTGCCTACTGGCAGCCTGTCAAAGTTGAGAACTCCTTCCATTGCCTGTCATGTGACAGTGATGGGCCAGGACAGCTCCAAAACACACACATAGAACAACAGATGGAAACACCAGCTTTGTGAATATGTACTGCTCCAAACAAACACCCAAAGCACAACAAAAATGGTCGCTGAATGAAATCTATATAGCTATATAGAAATTTATATCTATACACACACACACACACACACACACACACACACACACACACACACACACACACACACACACACACAATATAAAAAGTTTACACCCCCCTGTTAAATTGCCAGGTTTTATTGATATAAAAAAAAATGAGACCACAATAAATCATTTAAAACTTTTCCCACCTTTAATGTGATCTCTAACCTGTGTAATTCAAATTGAAACATAAATATGTTAGGGGAAAAAAATAAAAAACGTTCAATAACCTTGTTGCATAAGTGTGCACACCCTTAAACTAATACTTTGTTGAAGCACCTTTTGATTTAGTTACAGCATTCAGTCTACTTGGGTACACACCTGACAGCAATTAAAGAGATCCCTTTCCAATAAGCCAGTAAAGAAAAGGATCTGGTAGAATGTGGCTTTACCTTGCCTGGATTACCCTTACATTCTGGGTATAACAGAAAACAACCAACATGCAATAATTTGCTCATTAACAGTTTGATCTTATTTTGCCCCATAAAAATGAAATAAAAAGCCTTTCGACCATCCTAAAGGGCTTTGTTCTGTACAGGTAGTATTCAAGCTACCTATGCACATCCAACTTATAAAGAATCTTCTCCCCTCATTCCCAAGAGTTCACCCTCAGTCTATTAATCTGTGTTCTTTCCAAAGCTCAAGACTACTTTTAGCATGAAGCATGCATAATACAGAAACTCACCGTGCAAATGTCAAAAGTAACAAGCAAAACAGTTTTCCACGTCAAAAAGTTGAACATGAGGTGCCGGATCAAAAGTGATGACATCAATTTTTCAAGAGCATAATTTAAGTCCCACAGAGGAGAAATTTGCTTGCTGGGGGGGGTCTCACATGCAAAATTCCCTTCATAAACTGTTTTAGCAAAAGAGATGACAGAGGGGGATCAGGGGGGATCCATTTGCAGACATGAAGAGATGGCCACTAAATGCGGCTTAATGGATAAGCCATCCTGAAGAAACTCTCACAAATATTTTAAGATCAGAGTAATACTAACCTTCTGTTTCCATTTAAGCACCACTTAGAAAATCTTATCCATTTGTAAAGATAAGATAGTCTAGCAGCATGTTTTCTGGCCTTTTAACACCTGCTGCACATCCTCATGAAACAAGTGCCTAAACAAGTCACTACAATCATCCAAGGTTGTTAATTAAATTTTCTCCAGTTCATGGTGCACTAGCCACCCCTGAGACTGTGTGAACAGATCCAGTGGGGGGGGGGGGGTATTGGTCAACACCATTAACAGAGAGAACAAAACTGCCTTGGCCAATAAGAGTCACCACAATCCACAATAACTTATTTATCGGTCTGTTTACTGGGAAAGTCTGACTGGATAACACCCATTTTCAGCAGAGGCCCAGGTAGAAAAGCTCCATTTGCATACACTGCATTCTGCTAAGTTCCTGTTAAACATGGTAATTACATTTGTATTTACATTTATATGCAAACAGTAGCTGCATTTATACATAGTCTAAGATTTCACAGAGATGGAAGTAACAAAACAGAAAGCCCACGTGCAACTTAATGGATTGTAAAGGCAGCAGTTATGTATAAAAATTGATCTGATGAAGTCATTTTTATTCTTCCTCGACCTGTGGGTTTCAGATCTGACTCGGCTGGTTTCAAAAGCTTAAGATGCTAAGCTGGAGCTCATCCCCTATCCAACATGCCTCCCCCCCCCCCCCCCCCCATTACCTCAGATCTCATTTGCAGCTCTTAGAAGAAGCTTCTTGGTCCACTGACTAACTCCTTTGTAGATTTTTCAGTTAAGCTGGATAACGTTGTATAATTTTTCTTCTGCTACATTCCCTCATCTCCCACCTGTGTTTCTTGTATAAAAAAAGAATGAAATATATACATACATAAGTCTTATTTCGTTAGATTAGCATCTGCTGGTGTTCTTTGGCAGGAAATGTTTTCCCTTTTTCTTCCTTCAGTCCGAGAAGCCTTTAGGTTTTGAAAGAGCACTTCCTGTGGGCACACAATTCCCTTATCTGATGCCCACAGGGAGACAGTATATCGTCTCGGCTCTACTCACTTCAAAGTCGTATGCTCCATTTGAAAAGGGTTTCACCAGACAGAACTGGCCGACAGGAGAAAAACTTATTTTGAAGAGTCTTTAACCTCCCTTCAGCCCCATCTGCAGGTTCTTCATCAGGGTCTAAACCGCCCCTCCAAGAAACAGACAGGGAACGCAGAAAACCCTGAGAAAGTCTGCAGGGATGTTGTATTGTACTGGTTCACCGGCCGTTTCATTGAGGAATGGGCATGGTTTGACTGACAAGCCTAATGCCTCTGATGTGCTACACAAATGATGCATGACTGGCATTCAAAGCAAATTTGTCACGGACATCATGCAGACACTGATTGCTGATGAACACATCTGACTTTTGCGTGTTTCTCCAGGAAGCGGGATAGAGTATGAGAATGCCTGTGATAGCAGGAATATTCTTTTTGTAGTCTCTGCTTACATTCTTCCACAATATAGTGCGATCTGGGAATTGGTATACTGAAGCGTCTGGGGGGGGGGGGGTGCAGGGGGCTTGCCCCATACAAAAGCAAAGGGAAAGATGGAATTAACTACTAAACGGCTTCATCAATATATTAAACCTAGTGAACACCAAAGTCACTTCCGTCAACAGTAAACGCCCAGTTTATGACAGCGGACTCCGGATCTTTAAAACATGCATCTTTCCACATATCATATATGCGGCCTTGTTTACTTGAATATTCATGAGGCTGAGAAACACATGGCAATGTTTATTCATAAATAGAAGTTATGTTCTTACCATAACGTTCCATGTTAGTTGTCGTCTTCTCGCCTTCTTCTTGCTGGATGGGTTCGGAGCCGACCTCGGCTCCGACTCGGCCACTCTAAAAAGCTCGAGAGTTGGTTCCACTGGCTCGAGGCTCCCCTTATATCCCACAATGCTAGGCGAGAGTTACCTCAGATCTCGTTTGAAAGCTAACCCCAGCTTATAACAGTAACAGTATAACTGTAAAACAGAATCCACCTCTAACAGGAAGAAAGAAGGGTGACCTACATCCTGAACCAAGAAATATGCATAATAGCATATGACTAAGAAAGAGGTGGTAGAAAGAGAGGTCACGATCACAACTCCTCTAGGTCTGTCCAGGCCAGGGGGAAGGAGGGTGGGACGCAAGAAGAAGGCGAGAAGAAGACAACTAACATGGAACGTTATGGTAAGAACATAACTTCTATATGTTAAGTTGTCTATCTCGCCTTCATTCTTGCTGGATGGGACCGCGTTAGCACCTTGTCCCGGGTGGCCTAACGGAACAGACTCCTGAGAACAGTGGAACCAAAGTTAGCTCTATGCCTAGAAGCTAAATCCAACTTGTAATGAGAAATAAAAGTGTGAGGAGTAGCCCAAGTAGCCGCTGCACAAATGGTGTCAATAGGCAGTCTGTCTTGGAAGGCTAAAGAAGTAGCCAAAGCTCTGGTGGAATGGGCTTTAGGTTTATTAGGCAATTTTTGCTGTCTAATTTCATATACCAGGGAAATCAAAGATGTTAGCCATCTGGATAACGATACCTTTGAAACTGAAAGTCCCTTTCTGCTTTCCGCATAGGAGACAAACAGCTGATCAGATTTCCTGAATTGTTTTGTCCTATCCAAGTAGTACCTTAATTGACGATGAACATCCAGGCAGTGTAATTTTTGTTCAGACCTATTAGAATACTCTGGGAAAAAGACAGGAGGTCAATGCTTTGGTTTAGATTTGATGTTGAAACCACCTTAGGCAAAAAGGACGGGTTAGTTCGTAAGGATACTCTGTCCTTATGAAACAAAAGATAAGGAGGACGACAGCTGAGTGCTTGAAGCTCTGAAACTCTTCTAGCTGATGTAATAGCTACCAGAAAAAGAGTTTTCCATGATAATAATTTTAAAGAACAAGAGACTGCAGGTTCGAAGGGGAAGAATCAAAGAAGCAAGAACTAAATTTAGGTCCCAAGGAGAAGGAGGATTTCTTATAGGAGGTCTGAGAAGAAAAACTCCTTTCAAAAAGGCTTTGCAGAGCTTGTGGGACATTAGGGCAGATTCAGAAATACCCACATGAAAATTAGAAATAGCTGCCAACTGAACTTTAAGTGTAGAGGGAGATGAACCTGCGTGGAAGAGTTCAGCTAGAAAATCAAGGACTAGTTGGATGGAAGCAGTGAAAGGATCTATGTCCTTTCCTTGTGCCCAATATGAGAAGCGTTTCCACTTACTCAAATAAATCTTTCGAGTGGAAGATTTATGGGAAGCTATCAATATATCTCTAACAGAGTGAGATAATTGAGGAAGCCTGGCTACGGTTGGAACTGGAGGAACCCAGCAGTGAGGTTCAGAGAGGGGAGAGAGCGATGAAACTGACCCGACTGGTGGATCAAAAGATCTGGAACTAGGTCCAGATTCCACGGTCGCTCCAAAAGAAATCGATGTAGAAAGGGGAACCACACTTGTAGAGGCCAGTAAGGAGCAATGAGGATCAATGAGGCCTTCTGAGCGATAGCTTTCTGTATTACTTGAGAGATCAGCGGGAAAGGAGGAAATGCATACAGAAGTCCCCGGGGCCAAACTTGGACTAGAGCGTCCCTGCTGGGTTGGCCTGGTAAAGGGAATAGAGTGAAATATTTTCTGCACTTGCTGTTTTGGGGAGTAGCAAAAAGATCGCAGCAAGGCTGACCCCACTTGAGAAAAATTTCTCTCACTACAGAGTCTTTCAGAGACCACTCGTGAGGCATGAGTATAGCTCTGCTCAACTTGTCCGCAATGTGATTGGACTTCCCGGGGATGTGCGTTGCTATCAGAAAACGCTGAGAAGAAATCGCCCATTGCCACAGTCTGAGTGCTTCTCGACACAGGGTGTATGATCTGGTTCCGCCTTGTTTGTTGATGTACCACACTACAGACATATTGTCTGTCTGGATTGCAATCGTTCCCAAGGGAAGAGAGTCTTGAAGGGCTTGCAACGCTAAAAGCACTGCTCTCATCTCCAGAACATTTATGTGCAAGTGGCATTCGTTTGGTTGCCATGTGCCCTGGACTGTCCTGCCCTGATAATGCCCCCCCCACCCGATCAGGGAGGCATCCGTTGTCAGAGTAGCAACAGGAGGAGGTGGAACAAATGGTCTTCCCGACAGGAGTTGGGGGGAAGACATCCACCACATGAGATGCTTTTTGCACGCTTGCGTGATCATAATGGTGTGAGACATTGGAAGTTCCTGGTATGACCATTGAGTAAAAAGCATCCACTGAAGGATCCGCATGTGGTATCTGGCCAATGGAAGGAGGGGTATGGCCGCTGCCATAATTCCCAACACCTTTAGAACTAACCTGGCTTTGACTCTGTTGTTGTTGAGAAGAAGTGACACCAATTTGTGAATGTCTGAAATCCTTTGGTTCGTTAGCCTTGCAGACATCTTTATAGTATCTAGATTTGCGCCTATGTAGGTAATAGTACGACAAGGCGACAAAACAGACTTTTCGCAATTTATTGAAATACCCAGTTTTTGACAAACGCGAAAAGTATAATCTCTGGCCATCAGAAGGAGATGCTTGGTGGGAGCTGTGAGAAGCCAGTCGTCCAAATATGGAAACACCTGGAATCCTTGTCGTCTCAGGTGAGAAGCTACCACTGCCATGCATTTGGTAAACACCGGGGCAGTGGTGAGACCAAAGGGCAGGGCCCTGAACTGAAAATGACTGGTTCCCAGCCTGAAGCGGAGGAATCTTCTGGAGCGTCTGTTCATTTTTATGTGATAGTACGCATCCCGAAGGTCTATAGAGCACATCCAGTTTCCTTTGCCCAAAGGGAAGAATGGATTGCAGCGTGACCATCCGAAACCTTGTTTTCTTGACTGATTTGTTCAAGACACTGAGATCCAAAATCGGTCTCCAGTCCCCTGTTTTCTTTGGAACTAAAAAGAACCTTGAGTAGATTCCGGATCCTTGCTGGTCTGCTGGCACTGACTGAATTGCTCTTTTGCAAGCAGCTTTGAAATTTCCAAAGCTGCTATATCCCTTTGAGCGGGTGGAACATCTGGAAGGGATTTTTGACTGATTTGGAAAAGCGAAGAAAGGGGATAGAATAGCCTTCGAAATGATGGACTGTAGACGTTTGTCTGGAGTCAGGGATAGCCAGGCCTCTGGGTACGGTGACAATCTTCTCCCGACTGCCTCCGAAGATGGGCAGTCGTGCAACACCTCAGGGATGCTGAAAGGGCTTGTCAGGAGAGGCTTCCCGATTGCCCTGGTTCTGCGGACCCCCTGCCCCTAGGGCGGCGTCTACCATTGTTATTCCCACCTCTGCCTTTGGTAGGAACGACTCTGTGCGTCCGCGAAGTCCCTTGAGATTGTTTCCGAACCACATCTTTCCACCCTTCTGGCCTTTGGGGTAAGGCCTAGAAGGAGTCGAAAAACGGACTCCGACGGCAGAAAGGGTCTTGCCATCAGTCTCGCACCTAGTCAGAGTTTCTTTCACTTGAGGACCAAAGAGGGATGATCCATCAAAAGGGGAGTTTGTGAAAGACGTCTTGAAAGGGTCCAAAATTGCATAGCCGCATCCAGGCGTGCCTACGTAAGGCTACACCTGTCCCTGCGGCTCTGCTCGCTCCATCGGCTGCATAAGAGAGGAGGCGCATGGAGGAGTTGGATATGGAATTAAGGGTAGCCAGCTGCGTGTTCATTTTTTCTTGGAAACCCGCAGCTGTAGGATCCTTTAACATTTCACTCGCTTCCTTGATCAAGTCCCTTTGAAGACGAGTGAAATGGCACAGGTAATTCAGCGAACGCATGGTAAATGTCGCTGAGGAGAACATCCGCTTCCCGTACCTATCCATGGACCTAGATTCCTTGTTAGGTGGATGGACAGGCACTGAAGGATCAGCCAGTTCCTTCTTTGTGGCAGCAGCTACCACCATAGCATCCACAGAAACTCCTTTGGATAAAAATTGCTTGTCTGATGGAGCTGTGATGAATTTAGAGGGTCTCCTGGGAGTGGGGTCCACTGAATCAGGAGCCGTCCATGCCTTCTTAGCAACCACCTGCATGAGGGGGTCGAAGGGGGGACACACCCAGGAGGTGGAAGGACGAGAGCCAAACGCCTCAAGATACACAGATTCATCCTCTGAAGGGTTGAGGGCTGGCCAATTTCCCCTCTGTTTCAGGATCTCCAGAATGTCTGCAAATGAGACATCTTCAGAAGGGGAACGGGGAACCCTCAGAATCATCCAGATCTGTGTCTGACGTGATAGACTCAGGTGAGTCAATGTGTTTCCTCTTGCACTTCCTCTTCCGAGGGGGCTCTTCTGCCAAATCAGGAGAGGCCGCGGAAGAGGATGAAATCCCCACAGGGGTTCCTGAGGAGCTGGCTCTCTGCGGTCCGGGATGAGGGAGTGAGTCGACTTACCCTGAGGCAGCATAGAGGGAGGGGCGGACGGAGCCGACTGTGGAGTAGAGCCAGGCTCTAACACACTCCGCATGACCTCGAATGCACCCCTGTCAGGCAGAGCCAGAGGTCCCCGCTCCGAGGAGCTAAGAACCCCCCTCGGCACCGACAGTGATGGCTCCGAGGTCGATGTCGGAGCCGAACTCACCAGCGCCAAGCCCGGAGAGGGAGAGGGGGGCCGGACAAGGGCCCGATGCCACCCACCCCCTGGGAGCCGACGAGGGAAGTCCGGCGCCGAGATTCCTCCAAAGAAGAAAACGGAGCCGACGACGGAGCCGAAGACAATTGTCTCGGCTCCGGCAATCACAGTCTCGGCTCCGACGACCCGGCTCGAACTCAAAAGAGTCAAGGAGGAAAGAGTTGATGGACCGGGGCAGGCACCGACTGATGAGTCGGGCTCTGAAGCATCTGGGCTAGTGCCTCGGACTTAAGCAGTCGACTCACTACCCTCTGAAGGTCATGATCGGACAGCCTCGATGACCTAGAGGAATGAGACCTTTGGCTCCGTTCAGACAGCAGGGGGGATCCTGGAGCCGAATGAACGGAGCCAAGAGATGGTGACCTAGACCTCTTTCTAGTTGCCGGCTCCGAAGGTCTGGTCGGAGCCGACACGGGTACCTCAATAACCTCGGCTCCGGCCAGAGCCGAGGGAGCCACAGAAACTGTGGACTGAGACTTGTCGGCTCCAGCCGGAGCCGATAAAGGCAAAGGTTGAGCAACCTGAGGTCTCGGCTCAGAAGCCGGAGCCGAAGACCTCGATGCCTTAGAGGGCTTCCCTGTTGAAACTGACAGGGAATCCTCTGGCTTCAATAAGCCTCTCAGAATCAACTTGTTTTTTCTTTCCTGCAGGACCCTGGGGCTGAAGCCATGGCACACAGCACAGGAGTCCTGCAGGTGCAAAGGCCCCAGACAATAGACACAAGAAGTGTGAGCGTCTGTCAGAGACATTTTCTGACAGCACGCATCACACTTCTTGAATCCGGAGACCTTTGCTTCTTTAGACATTTCCTAACTGACAGGTGTACACAAACACACACCAAACACACAAGTTATACCCTGTCAGAAAAAAATAATAAATTTAGTAGTGATACTAAATTTTAAAGTACAATAAAATTAAAGTAACTACAAGAAACACAAACACTCCACTAGGGAAGGGAAGGCCTAAAGGCCCAAGGGAAGAACCAAAGGTTCTTTGGTAAAGAAAACGGGAAAATTAGGGTCGGGGATAAAGTTTTTTTAATCTACACTAACTAAGAAGAAAATTAACTGAAAAAGGGGTTAAAGAGTAACTTTTAGAAGAAAAAGTTAACACTCACCAGGAACCGGTAGAAGCAACCAACCTCGAAGCTGTAGCGGCAAACGAGATCTGAGGTAACTCTCGCCTAGCATTGTGGGATATAAGGGGAGCCTCGAGCCGGTGGAACCAACTCTCGAGCTTTTTAGAGTGGCCGAGTCGGAGCCGAGGTCGGCTCCGAACCCATCCAGCAAGAATGAAGGCGAGATAGACAACTTAACATCTACTGTTTGCTGTCAACCTGTTGATCCATGTTGGGTGGGGTTTGGATGGCGCTTCCTACTGTGAATCTGGTGAGCCAGTACAATACAACATCACCAAGTTTGCTTCCTCTTCTCCGGACAAGGCTCCAAGGGAGACAGATTTCAGACCCTCAGATCTGAGAAAGTCCACTCAAATCATCTCCTTGGTTCAAAGGTCCCCTGCCTTTGGAGCTGTCTCCTCTTATCACAGGGCCTCCCCGTAAAAAGATCCCCGAAGATTTCACGCATGCCACCTTCTACAGCATCCTCTGTCAGGTCCTCCCACAGACTTTCTGAAATCAAAGGTTGACAGATTGATGAGGCAGTTCCTTCAGACGCAGATGGGGGTCTTACCAGTCCCGTCCCCTACTAGGACTGTGAGCAGGCAGTCACCTTTTACACCTTTAGCTCCCTTTCCAATCCTACATCCTGCTTTGGAGTCCTCTGAGCCAAATGACCCAAGAGTCAAAATGACAGAGCAGACAGGGATCATCTCTCTCGACTCCAACAGCTTCCCTGACTCAATGGTTTCACCTAGACTCTGAAGTTCTTGGAGAAGTCGCTTACTCTCGCAGTGTCTGCGTTCAATAGCTCGTCCTCAACTTCCCTCTCGGAAAGGAAGGCTGGAGGGGTGGATACTCTGCCCCAGGAGATTCGGCTACAAGAGGATGGTCTACAGCATCTCTGGCCTCTTCTGCTTTTGAGGTGGTGGAAAGGGTTCTCTCCATGCACAGGAAATTCTCTGCTCACAATCTTTTGGATCCACTTCTCACCCCAATGGAGACAGTTTCCAAGACGTCACCACTGCCCCCCTTCGGACAGCCAGCCCAGCAAAACCAGCAAGTACTTTCATCTTTGGAACCCCAAATCTCTCCTGACATCTTTCTGGAACACTCCACTGAGGAGATTCCCCAGAATAGAAAGGTGCAAAAAAAGACACCTGGACTCCCCAGAGGAATCCATAACAGAAGACACCAATTTCGAAGAAGGGGAAGGGTCCGCCACATCTCCACCCAAGGATGTCTCCTGCACCAAAGAGATCAATGGTCTTCCCAAAACCCTAACCCTGAGAAAACTGTTTGTGGACACTTTTAGGTCCAGCCTGTCTACATCTTTGCTGCCCCCCCCCCCCAACGCTGATGCACTTGTTGACCTGGTATCAAGCATGGTGTGGAAGGACCCAGACACTTTAGAACCTATCCCTAACCATGCAGACAAAATCTTTAGTGCTCCCTCTCACCACCCCATTGGACTAAAGGAATTTCAGTAGATGCCATGGTTGCTGCAGCAGCCACCAAGACAGAAATGGCCAAAGAAAACTCCACTGTCTATCCCCCTTACAGGGAGTCAAGGGCCATATGGAAACTTGGCAAGACGGTTTACACCTAGTCTACCTTCACCTTACAAGCCTTAAACTGCCTTTCCCATTTTATTAGGCTAAAGAGGGATTTAATCAAATAACTCTCTAGCCAGGTCACAGAGTCCTGTCTGATGAGGAGAGGAAGTCCTTCTCCTGCAGACTGGCCATTCTACAGTCAATTTCGAAGGCATCCAAGAGGTTAATATAACATGTGGCTGAGTGTACCTATAGGGCCTCCGGTTCTGGAAATGCCATTATGTGCCTTGCCTAGATGCAGCTTGTGACTGTGCAGTACCTTTCAAGGTGTCTTTCATCAATGCCCCTTTTGATGGACCATCTTTGAACTCACTGTTAGAGACCCAATCTGCAATAGTGAGAAAGATGGTAAGACCCTGTCTGCCATCGGAATTAAGTTTTTCCTACCCCACCCAAAGATCCTTTTTCAGGAATCATCGGGGGAGGGAGGACTGTGGTTCAAGAAATCTCAGGGTGCTTCTCAGAAATCTCATGAAGAACATTTCCCCAGAGGCAGAGGGGGAAACTGTTAGAATGGTAGACACCACTCACAGAGGAGAGGGGGTCCACAAAATCAAGGGTCTCTGGATTCCTTCTCCTGAAAGGCAGCCCAGCTGTCCTTCTTGGAAGGCAGTCGGGGGTCCTCTTATACTTGTACCCAGAAGCCTGGCAAGCCATTACAATCGGTCGGGGCAAAGGATGGTATCCAGATAAAGTACAGTGCTGTACACTTAACAGAATGTTGCAGTCATCACATTTGGGTTATCTGCTTGCAGTAGCCCTCAGTCGGTCTGCCAGCTGTAAGCGGAAATATCTTCTAGAGCATTTGTCCATCTTTATGTGGTAATACGGATCCTGAAGATCTATAGAGCACATCCAATTGTCCTTAAAAAAATGGAAAGCTCGACTGAACCCGTTGACCAGCCGGAACTTTGTCTGTTGTACAAATCTGTTCAATACTTTGAGGTCGAAGACTGGCCTCCAGTCCGGTCTTTGTCACACAGAATTTTGAGTAAAATCCGGACCGGGACTGCTTGGATGACTTTTTTGAAGCAGCTTCTAAATCTCCAGTGCTGCTATATCTCTCTGACTGGGTGGAACATCTGGGATTCACCTTTGTGGTTTGGGAAAAAGATTAAAGGGAATGTGGTTACCTCTGTTAATTACGGTCTGCACCCAGGAATCCAATGTTAGAGTGCGAGGCTGCATGGTGCAGAGAAAACCTTCCCCAGACTGCTTCCAGAGGTAAGCAATCGGGCCGCTGCTCAGAAGCATTTGTAGAGTTTTCCAGAAAATGAATCCCTTGGACTTCTGCTTGCATGGACCCACACCCCCCCGCCATGGGAGGGGAGTCTTCCAAAAGCACCCCCCCTTAACCCCGGGGGTGGGGATACTCGCCACGTGTTCCGAAGAGGCCCTTGGGTCTTCTTGAACCACTTCTCCACAATGATCTTACCCCAGGAATCAGACTGGAAAAACGAATGCCCACAGCAGAAAGGGTCTTCCCGTTCTGCTCACACCTAGCTATTGTGTCCATGATATTTGGGCCAAACAATGAAGCAGCACCCACAGGAGTGTTGACAAAGGAAGACTTGAAGGGGTCCACAAAATCACACACTTGCATCCAGGAGTGGTGCCCAATGGCAATGTCTGTACCCGCTGCTTTAGACGTCCGTTCAGCTGTATGCACAACAAGCCAAGTAGATGAATTAAAGAGATTCCAGGGTACAAATCAGTGAGGCAACCTTGTCCCGGACCTAGTCACACACTGCTCCTGCCAAGGTTATCGGAAAACTCTTATCAGATCCCATTGGAGTAAACTGAAATGTGACAAAAAATTCAAGGACCAAATAGCGAAGGTATTTGAAGCAAAGACCCACTTCTCAAATGTATCTGTCCATCGGGGACTCTGGAGGATGGACAGTTGAACTCTCTTCGGAGAGTTTTTTTTTTTTTTTTTTTTTTTTTTTTTTGGTGGCTGCCACCGCCACATCCACTGCTAGATCCTTCGACCAATATGCTGATCCTCAGGGGCTGAAAGAATTTTGCACAATGAGTTTTTCTTACCTCATCAGCAGGTGGGGTCACCCAAGAAGTAGACAGTGCACGAAAAGCCTGCAAGAAGACAGATTTCTCAGAATCAGAGGATGGTTTGAGGGCTTCCAATCACCCTTCTGTTTTAGAATTTCCAGGATGTCTCCAAAGGAGACGTCTTCAGGGGGGTGATCATGGGGACCCTTTTCCCTTCATCATAATCTGTATCCTTAGTGACAGATTCTTCTGGAGACTCCAAGTGCTTCCTCTTGCATGACCTCTTATGGGGTGGCTCTTCAGGGGGAAAGATCTGAAGAAGACTCCCAAGAGAAGAGATCCTGCACTACTGTATCTTGCTGCTCTTTGCCCACTGTCCTGAAGTAGCAGATTGGGTCTGCTGCAAGCTAAAGGTTACAAAAATACGGCACTCAACGGGGATGGTACAAACTGTGAGCCTGCTGAGGCTAGGGCTCTCCCCATAATCTGGAAGGCAGGACCACCAGAAGAGGGATGGGAGCCCGAAACCAAGAAAGACCACCTCAGAACAGGGGACACACCCCACTCCAATGAGCCACCACCCAGAGTAGGAGCCAAAATAGAGCTTGTAACTGCTAGGTCACCAAGAACCGTAGACTGAGCAGTGGAAAAAAAATCGGAGCCGATCCAAGGATCCTGGAACTGGCAGCCAAATCTTGGTCCCATAGGTGTAACAAAGTACAGTTGTCTACATTTACCACAAATGTAGATGTTAGAGTGTATTCACTGTTGCAGGCATTACATTTGGGTAATCTGCTGGCAGGTTGCCCTCAGATGGCCTGATTAACAAAGTCTTGGGTCCTGCGTCGGTTCCTGTCCCTTCTTCCATGACGTCAGGTCGTCAGGGGTATAAAACATGCAGCAGACGCCATGACATCAGTTTTTCTTGCCCCAGATGTCAGGTATATGCATATATATATATATATATATATATATATGTATATATATATATATATATATATATATATATATATATGTATATATATATGCATATATATATATATATGCATATATATATATATATATATATATGCATATATATATATATATATATATATATATATATATATATATATATATATATATATATATATATATATATATATATATATATATATATGCATATATATATATATATATATATATATATATATATATGTGCATATCTATATATATATATGTGCATATATATATATATATATATATATATATATATATATATATATATATATATATATATATATATATGCATATATATATATATATATATATATATATATATGCATATATATATATATATATATATATATATATATATATATATGCATATATATATATATATGCATATATATATATATATATATATATATATATATATATATGCATATATATATATATATATATATATGCATATATATATATATATATATATATATGCATATATATATATATATATATATATATATATGCATATATATATATATATATATATGCATATATATATATATATATATATATATATATATATATATATATATATATGCATATATATATATATATATATATATATATATATATATATATATATATATATGCATATATGTGTATATATATATATATATATATATATATATATATATATATATATATATACATATATATATATATATATATATATATATACATACAAGTGGTACATCAACAAACAGGGAGGCACTCATTCATACCCCCTATGCAGAATGACTCTGGACCTTTGGAATATGGCTCTGAGCTACAACATCCAGTTACAAGCAATATTTGTGCCGGGAAAAGAAAACACCCTAGCAGACATGTTAAGCAGAACCACCTCGGATGCTCACGAATGGATGCTACACCCGGGCATCTTCAAGGCCATCACAAAGAAATGGGGAATGCCATAAATAGACCTATTCGCATCCTCACTCAATCACCAGCTCAAAAAATTCTGCACAAGGACATGCCACCCACTAGCATGGAAGGTGGACTCTCTATCCTTCAGTTGGAAAGGCCTGACAGCATATGCATTTCCACCTCTGCCTTTGATGCACAAGGTACTACTGAAAATCAAAGAGGAACGTCCAAGGATAATTCTGATAGCTCCGAATTGGCCAAGACAACACTGGTATCCTTTGCTGAGGAGCATGTCTCAGGGGAGAATGTGGCCAATACCCCTGATGCCTTTGATGTTAACTCAGAACAACTACAATATCATGCACCCAAACCTAAAAACCTTGCAACTGACTGCCTGGAACATCACATAACAGCTACTAACCCAGACTTATCCCAAAGGGTTAAAGACATTATCCTTGAAGCCCGCAGACCTTCAACAAGAAGGAACTATGCAGGAAAATGGAAAAGGTTTGTCATTTGGAGTACTGAAAGAGGAAAAGATGTCTCTAACATAGACATTGCTAACATCCTGGAGTACTTGGCAGAGCTTCTACATACGGGCCTGTCCTATTCCTCCATCAAGATACATGCATCAGCTATTTCCGCAGAATACAGCTTGATCCACCTGTCTTTTCGCATCCTCTACTCAGGCAATTCCTCAGAGGGATCAAGAATGTAAAACCTCCTAGGAAACCACCATTACCAGCATGGGACTTGAACTTTGTGCTAGAAAAATTGACACTCCCTCCATTTGAACCAGCAGCAACAGCAGATCTGCAACACCTATCATGGAAAACTGCTTTCCTACTGGCAATTACTTCAGCAAGGAGGGTTTCGGAACTACAGGCCTTAATGGCAGTACAACCCTTCCTAATCTTCCATCAAGATAGTGTCCATGAGAACTAATCCTACTTTTATGCCCAAGGTGGTATCCAGAGTGTCTTTAAACCAGGCAATCCACCTACCTACCTTCTTTCCCAATCCACAGAACAGGGGGGAAAGGCTGCTGCATACCTTAGATGTACATAGACAGTTACGCTACTACCTGGACAAAACCAAAAGTAACAGAAAAACTGACCAGCTTTTAGTAGCCTATGCAACAGGAAGGGAAGGAAAAGCAATTTCCAAACAGACAATCTCCAAATGGATAGGAAATTGCATAAGATTCTGTTACTCCTACCATGGAAAACCAGTTCCACAGAACATAAGACCTCATTCTACAAGGGCTACAGCCACTACCACAGCTTTCTTACGAGGAGTGGCAACCAAGGACATTATTGAGGCGGCTACTTGGACCGCCGTGCATACATTTGCCAAGCATTATAATTTACCTCTATACTCTAGATCCCGAGCAGTGTTTGCCACTGCTGTATTGCAAGGGATCCTAACTACACCATAATTCTTCTTCCTCCTCCCCTAGTTTGGCTATGGTATTCTACCCATTTGTTATGACTGCAGATGCATCCTTGAAGGACATAGTACAGTTTTGTACCTACCATAAATGTAGATGTCCGAACAGGATAGCATGTGCAGTCAGGATTACCCACCCTCCTTCCCCTCTGTGGTACTCCTAGGGTATTTACCCTCCTTATAGCTAGCTGGGGGGGGGAGTCTCTTATGGTGTATTTGTTTGTATATATGTACATACATGCTTATTTTTTGTGTTTGCCTTCTACTATTTTGGAAACATTGGCATCTATCCAAAATTTAGCTTTCCTAGAGGGCAACTGGCATCTGGGGCAAGAAACACTGAGGAAAATGGCGTCGGCTGATGCCTTTATACCCGAAGACCAGCAGAGATGACGTCGGGTGAAGTGCGACATCAGCCGGACCCAGACTTTGAATCCGTCGACCAAGGGCTGCCTGACGACAGGACAACCCATTTGTTATGACTGCAGATGCTATCCTGTTCGGACATCTACATTTATGGTAGGTACAAAACTGTACTTTATATGTACTGGAAACATAAAATAGATTAATGAATTGCATATTTGGCTGAAATAGACAAGTTTAGTTTACGCACAAATAATTTTAGATGAAGAATAGTTTGCTATAATAATAATAATATGCTTAAATATCAACGGCATATCATGGGACTACTTAATAGAAAATGGTGCTAATCTCTGACAGTGTGGAAAATAAAGATTTGTAGGATTTATTACATTCAGCTGAACAAGTTGGAAAACATACTTTGCAATGTGATTTTGATTCCTTGGAGGCCTCTTGCAGGGCTGCTGTAACTGGATCTGTGCTAAGAAGGCATGCTTGGCTCAAAGAACAAACTCTGCCTGACCATGTTAAAGCAAAATTGTTGGATACTTCTTTACAACAGGACCGTCTCTTTGGTAATAAGGCTGAAGAAGTGTTAAAAAAGATGGAAGATAAAGCTAAATCTATGCAAACTGTGAAGGATTTCTTACAAGTGCAACCTCCAAGATTTAGTAGCCACTGGTCTACTAAGAACTGGTCCTTTCCAGTCCCTTCGAGAGCCGCTCAAGTCAAATCCAGACATTCCAAAGGCTCCAGGTTTCAATCACAAGAAACTTTTAGAACAAAACAATGGGGTGCCTCCACCTACAAATCTGGAAACAACAAGGCACCACCCTATGGTAAACAGTCTCAATGACTTCCCTCTACAATCACCAAGCACTTAACTTTTAGCCGCCCCTTTGGGGGGAAAACTGCCATTTCATGCACAAAACTGGCAACTTATTACCCAGGACAAATGGGTTTTAAATGTAGTATCCCAGGACAAATGGGTTTTAAATGTAGTATCCCAGGGATACAGATTTCATTTCTGCACTTTGCCAATCCCAAACGGATGGCCAGATCTGCCCCTAAATCAGTGGGCAGAGGCCCAGAAACAAGTTCTGTCCCTCATGAACATGGGGGCTATTCAACCAGTACCAGAAGAGGAAAAGGGACAAGGTTTCTATTCAAGACTTTTCCTGGTACCCAGAAAAGACAAATCATGGCGTCCGATTCTGGACTTATCCACTCTAAACACATTTCTGGACATTCCAAAATTCAAGATGCTGGCTCTTCAACAGTTACTACCTATGCTAGGCAAAGATGCCTCGTTGGTAACTCTAGACTTAAGAGGCTTACCTGCATATCCCAATCAGGGAATCTTGCAGAAGATACCTC
>NC_056741.1:1938116399-1938214845 GCF_019279795.1 Protopterus annectens
GTGTCTGGCACCCTGTAAAATCTATCTGGTTTGGCAGAGGCTGGAGATAAAGTATCCGGAGCAGTGCAAACATCATTAAATGCATCATCCACAACAGGCAGAACTGGAGGTATAGCTAAGGGCCTATGTTGTGGTAAGTACAGAAAGGTCCTAAGCCTTTTTCTTGAATCTGAGAAATCTTGTCCCTGCCATTGGAATTGTTCTCTCATGGCATGTAAGGTTTCCCCAAAGGAAAATTCCTCTGGTGGAGAGGCAGATGGAATGGATTCTTCAGCATCGGAATCTTCGTAAGTAGAAAAAGGAGCCTCTGGCTGATCTGTAATGTCGGAGTCATCCGAAGAATCAGAGGACACTGGCTCGGGGGGCTCTGCTCTAGGTCTCTTTTCTGGAGGCTGAGAGGCCCTGTCTGTGTGAGACTGGGATCCCCTAATTAAGGAGATTAAATCCTCTGCCAGAGTAAGCATTTGTGAACTAGAAGTGGGCCTATGTGAGGGGGTCTTAACAGGCACTGATTTAACAG
This sequence comes from Protopterus annectens, assembly GCF_019279795.1. Lineage (NCBI taxonomy): Eukaryota > Metazoa > Chordata > Ceratodontiformes > Protopteridae > Protopterus > Protopterus annectens. Next base: position 1,938,116,920 of record NC_056741.1, read on the forward strand.
TTTTGGCTGCTTTAGCCCTGGCAAAGGCCTTTATAGACATGGCTGCAGGAGGCCTAGCAGCACCACGTGCTGGGGTAGAGACATCCAAAGGGATGGTGTCTGATAATTCACTAGGAACCACAGTAGTAGGCAAAACTTCAGAGGCCGATTCAACTAAGGTAGCAGGAGCCTCAGTAGTAGTCATGGATTCGGCTGAAGATTGACCCGTTTTCTCGGTTTCGGCCGAAACAGAGACACTCGCGGCTTGCTTAACCGTGGTTTCGGCCGAAACCGCGGACCGCGAGTGTCGGTCTTTTTCTTTGCGTTTTTTTAACAATTTGGGTAGTCGGAGGATCCGACAGCATAATGTACGCAAAATCTGAGCCGAAAAACTGTTCAGCAAACTCCGACCGACGCCTAAGCGTTCGTCGGTTGAAGGAAGCACAGGCTAAACAGGCTGCTACGTCGTGGTCGAGGCCTAAACAAGGTAGGCAGTAAGAGTGGAAATCTTTATGAGGTATTTGTTTCCCACAAGTTAAACAGTTATTTACTTTTTCTGACATCGGCTGAGGCAAGAAAGAGTCCCCAACGGGGTACTTAGCTTTTAGAAGTCTTCAAGTAGTATTCGGTAGTAGTAATCTCTGGATCTGACCTACCGGCACTTGCGAACAGCTTCTGCTTGGCCACGCGGCAAGAAAGACTGAGGAAAATGGCGTCGGCTGATGCCTTTATACCCGAAGACCAGCAGAGATGACGTCGGGTGAAGTGCGACATCAGCCGAAGCCGGACCCAGACTTTGGAATCCGGCCGACCGAAGGGCTGCCTGACGACAGGACAACCCATTTGTTATGACTGCAGATGCATCCTTGAAGGACATCCCACCGCTACACCCCAATTTAGAAGTTTTTGAAAAAATGTGTGAATTGGACATCCGAAATATTGACAAACTTTGCAAAAGGAGGTACAATGTAACTAGAACTGAGAACAATGATTTAAAAATGTTAATGAATTCTAAAATTATCAGGTTAATAAAACCTGACAAGGGGGGGTGGTACGGTTATTTTTAATAAAAGTGATTACATACATAACATGGAAGAAATTTTAACCAGTCATACTTATAGCCCAAAGTCCATCAATGAAATGAATGGAGCACATAGGCGTATAAGGGGCATTTTATATGATCTTTTTATTGAGAGTAGCACTGATATGGATGAGTTAAATTACATGACTGTAATACATCCCAGGACACCTGTCCTGTTTGGAGTCCCTAAAATCCATAAGAATATTATAAAACCACCTATGAGACCCATTGTCGATGCACAAGGTTCGATAACTAATCCTATACCCAAATACTTGGATGGAAAATTAAAACAGTTTGTTATGGCAGAATCTCACTTGTGCAAAGACACTTGGGACTTTCTGACCAGGATAAAACAAGTCCAATTTGATAAAACAGATATATTAATTACTGTGGATGTAAAGGATTTATATTCTGTCATACCACATGGGACTGGTATCGAATGGGTAAATAATTTCCTGACTAAAAGGGGCTTCACACAAAGCAAAATCAACCTGTATGAACAACTGCTGGACATTGTACTTGAAAACAACTTTATAATACTCAACGGAAAATTATTCTTACAGAATGAGGGAGTAGCTATGGGTTCTCCGTGCGGAGGCCTATACGCAAATATAGTCATGTGTGTATGGAAAGAACAATACATTTTTCCATCTACATTTTTTCAGTATTGTAAGATATACCTATGTTTTTTAGATGATATATTTATTTTATGGAATGGTGGAAGTACATTAATTGATGACTTTGTGAATTACATTAATCAAACTACTACTTTTTTAAAATTTACAGCTGTTAAGGATTTTAACCAGATTTCTTACTTAGATGTTCTATTGAGAAAAGATTACGAAACTAATTCCTTTATATCAAAAATCTTCCACAAGGAAACCTACAGTAATAGTTTTTTACACTATGAAAGCTGCGATCCACATACACAGAAACGAGCTGTCCTAAAGGGACAATTCGTGAGGGCAGCTAGAATGGTCACTGAATGGGATGACTTCATATCTGAATGTGAACTTCTAAAAACAATGTTTTTACACAGAGGTTACCCAATTTCTTTGGTGGATGATGTTATACAGGAGGTTCGCACTAAGAGAAGTATCGGTCACTTTAACCCCTTGTTAACAAATGAAACCATTGTGCAAGAAACAAACCCTAATATTTTTATTCCAAGCAATAATGATAATGAACATTCAACAATACCTAATGCACAGAACAATCCGGTTACTTCTACTAATAACAATAATACTATTAATCGGAATTTTAAGTGTAGTTTTGTTACCACCTTTAATTCCGATAGCTCCGGTATTAGATCTATTTTAGAGAAAAATTGTTTTTTTTTTTTTTTTTTTTGTTGAATGATTCTTCGCTCAGGAATAAATTAGATATACATCCCCCCATTGTGTACAAAAAAGGTTACAACCTCAAAAAATGTTTTGAGACTACTTTAATAACAACCGTCAAGGCTACATGTATAAATGTGGTCAATGTAAATTTTGTAACCTTATTTTAGAAACCTGTGGGGTTCTTGTAAATGGGCAATATATAAAGATCATGGGTAGATTTTGTTGTTTTTCCGAAAAGGTTGTTTTATTGTGCTATGTGCACCCATTGTGTGTCATTTTACGTGGGGAAAACAAAGGAAACTGAAAGAAAGGATGGGTGAACATCTTAGAGCTATTAGAGACAAAGTTGAAAATAATGCTTTAGCAAAACACATTTGCTTAAACCCCACACATCAGTTCAAATTCATTGTTTTAAATATTTTAAAAAAACAATGATGGGGGGGGGGGGGGGGCACGGCCAGCCCATTTAATAAAAATGGAATTGGGGTGGCAAATTCGCCTGTGCACACATTTTTGGCCAGGCCTGAATGAGTCTTTCCCATAACTGCATATTAAAATTAAAATCTTTGGAGAGAGAATTCATTCTATTTATGTTTCCATCATCAATATTCATAACAGCTGCTATACCTAGTTACATTTACTATTATATTTTCCATTATTATTAGTATTATACTTTTATTATTCATCATACTTGTATTTCATACATAAAACATACACATTTATACACCACCAAACTATGCGTGCGTTCAGCATATTGTGGTCATAATTTTATTATTTTATTTGACATTTATAACTATGTAGGTATTACACGTACTCTTCAGTATTTGGGTTGTTTATTATATTCTTAAAGTTTTACAATGGTTTTAGAACGCAATTATTTGAGGTATATTCAGCTTATTTATATGACTACACCTTTTAGATATGCTTCTGTCTTGAGTGTTTAAGGTGGGGGAGTGAATTTGCTGTCAATTTGCTGACATGTTTTTTGCGAAATGGACCATTAGTATTAAAGAAAGGAATTTCAAATGGTTTTAACAGAAGGAAGTTGTGTTTGCGTCTTTCGGCTTTTTCCTGGTTAGGGGTCGCCACAGCAGAACTCCGGTCCGCTAATGATTGGTAGTAGATTTTTACGTACCGGGTTACCAGCCCTGATGCACAGCTTTCAACGAAGGCACGCCCCATTCACGTATGCCTCCACACAGAAGACTCTCTAGCTGAGAATCGAACGGGACAACTTCTTACTATGAGGCGACAACGCTACCGCAGCACCACCACCGCAGATCTTTTAACAGAAGGAAGTGATGTTTCTTATTGTCAGAAGCAGTTTGCCAGTGTGACAAACGAAAGTGCTTACCCTGGCTTATTGCTTTTTATTTATTGTACTTTGGATTATTTTAATTAAAAGGTTTTCTTTTGCTGCCGACCGGATTCAACTTTTTCATTTTACTTGGTCCAGTGGAAATGTTCTCTTAAGTTATGTAAAGTTTCTCCAAAAGAGAAATTCTCAGGGGGAGAAGCAGTAGGAATGGAACCTTCTGCGTCAGAGTCCTCATAAGTAGGTATAGATAAATCCTGTTCAGTAGAAGAATCAGAACAAACAGAATCCTGATTAGAAGATTGATAATCAATGTCTTGCCTAGGCCTCTTAGCAGGAGGGGGTTGGCTAACCCTGATCAAGGTAATTAAATCCTCAGCCATTTGCACACGTGGGCCAAGCGTCGGTTTCTTTAGACACAGAAGTAGACTTTGGCCTTAATATTGAAGGTGGTGTCGGTTTAATATACAAATCTGTAGGCCTGAATACACCCTCACATGCCGGTGCCTGCACGGCAGCTCCAGACCCATCCAAGGTAGAGACATCCTCGGGTTCCATAGGTGAAGCATCTCGCGGTATACCGGACTCCAAATGGGTCTCAGTAGAGGCCTGCGAATCAAAAGTAGCGGGCATCAGGTGCCGCGAAAGCAATTCAATGAGTACCGGCAAACTAGCAACTGGCTTAGGAGAAGCGTAGTCAGTTTTGGACCTCGACAGCCTGTCTTTTTCTTTGCGTTTTTTAGGTATTCTGGGAGTCTGATTGCTAACTGACGTCATTTCTGTATAGTTAAATCGTGAGTCAAAATATCTAGAAGCAAAAATATACAGACGTTTAATAGTGCGTTGATTAAATCTAGCACAAAACCGACAACAAGGTACATTATGATCAGGGCCTAAGCAAGGAATACAGTACAAATGAAAATCCTTATGAGGTATTTGCTTCCAAGTAATGCAATTATTAACTTTTACTGACATCGGTAAGGAGCAAGAAAAAGTTTCCCCAATGGGGTAACTTAGCTTTTAGTTGAAGACTTCACTTCTGAAACTCGAAAACGAAAATTTCAGGTGCTGACCGGCACTTGTGAAAGTACAGTTTTGTACCTACCATAAATGTAGATGTCCGATAGGTATGCAACTGCAGTCCTGACATATGGGTTGTCCTGCCTCAGGCAGCCCTTCGGTCGGCCGGATTCCAAAGTCTGGGTCTGGCGTCGGCTGATGTAGCCCCTTCCCCGATGTCAGAGAGCCTGGGGTATAAAAGCGTCAGCCGACGCCATCTTCTTCAGTGTTTCTTGCCCCAGATGCCAGGTGCCCTCTAAGGAAGGCTAAATTTTGAAAATATGGAAAAAATTCCAGACAAGTACAACAACATAAAAACAAATACACCATAAAAGATTACCCCAGGTAGCTAAAATGAGGGGTAGAAACCCAAAAGAATACCACAGAGGGGTAGGTGGGAGGGAAAACCTGACTGCAGTTGCATATCTATCTGACATCTACATTTATGGTAGGTAGAAAACTGTACTATGTCCTTCAACGATGCAACTGCAGTCCTGACATATGGGTTGAACACCATAGCCAACCTGGGGGTGGTAGGCACTAAGACAAAGATGGTGTAGCTAAAATGCCCTGCAGGACTGCAGAAGCAAACCCTGCTCTGGATCTGGAATATAAAGGCAGGTTGTAATGTTTGGAAAATGTAAGCACGGAGCTCCATGTAGCAGCTTCTAAAATGACCTTTGTTGCCACTCCTCTTAAAAAGGCTGTGGAGGTGGCTGCAGCTCTGGTGGAATGTGGCCTGATGTCAGCTGGCACAGTTTTTCCATGAAGAGTAGCAGAATCGAATGCAATTTCCAATCCATTTAGAAATTGTCTGTTTGGAAATTCCTTTTCCCTGCAATCCAGCAGCGCAAGCTACAAAAAGCTTGTCAGATTTTCTGAAAGACTTTTTTCTGTCCAAGTAGTAGCGCAACTGTCTGTGTATGTCCAAGGTGTGCAGAAGTCGCTCTCCTTTATTTTGAGGATTGGGAAGGTAGGCAGGTGAATAGCTTGATTCAGGGACACCCTGGATACCACCTTTGGCATGAATGACGGAATGGTTCTCAAAGAAACTCTGTCCTGATGAAAAATGAGAAATGGTTGTATTGCCATAAGGGCCTGTAGCTCAGAGACTCTTCTTGCTGAGGTTACTGCCAGAAGGAAAGCTGTCTTCCACGACAGAAATTTCAACTCTGAAGATGCTGCTGGTTCAAAGGGAGGAAGAGTTAATTTTTCCAGCATGAAGTTGAGGTCCCATGCTGGCACTGGTGGTTTCCTTGGAGGGTTTCTGTTCTTTATACCTCTTAGAAACTGTCTTAGCAATGGGTGAGAAAATACAGGTGGATCAGTGTTGTATTTGGCAGATATTGCTGAAGCATGTATTTTTATGGAAGAATATGAAAGGCCATTGTGGAGCATTTCAGCCAAATATTCTAGGATCTGTGGAATGCTCTTTACTGATGGGTCTCGACCCTTTTTGCTGTTCCAGATAAGAAATCTCTTCCATTTTGCTGAGTATGTTTTTCTAGTGGAAGGTCTGCGCGCCTCCAGGATGATATCTTTTACCCTTTTGGAAAGTGTATCCTGAGGAATAGTCATGGAATCTTCCAAGCTGTCAGCTTCAATGTTTTCAAGCTGGGGTGTAGTGTCCTGTAATTGTGCTGTGTCAGAAGAAGTGGCCTTTGAGGAAGGAGCCACGGATTGGTGTGTGTCAAGCTCCGTAGCAGTGGGTACCAGTGTTGTCTTGGCCAGTCTGGAGCTATCAGTATGACTTTCGGTTGCTCTGTCTTGATCTTTAGTAACACCTTGGTCATCAAAGGAAGAGGAGGGAAGGCATATAGTGTTAGAGAGTTCCAACTGAAGGAGAGAGCATCCACCTTCCATGCTTGAGGATGGTATGCCCTTGTGCAAAGCTTTTTCAGATGGTGATTGAGGTGGGAGGCAAAAAGATCTATGTCCGGCCTTCCCCATGCTTGAGTTATTTGTAAGAAAATGTCTGGATGCAACATCCATTTGTGTGGATCCATGATGTTTCTGCTTAAGCTGTCCGCCAAAACATTGTCCTTCCCTGGTACAAACTGGGATTGTAGCTCTATTTTCAATTGTAGGGATATATCTCAGAGATTCATTGCCAGTCTGCAAAGAGGGTAGGAATGGGTACCTCCTTGCTTGTTTATGTACCACATAACTGTGGTATTGTCTGTCTTTATTAGTAGATGGCCCTGATGCATGAACTTTTCGAAGGCCTTGATTGCATGCATCACTGCCAGCATTTCTTTTTGGTTGATGTGCAGGTGCTTTTCTTTTTGTGTCCATTGTCCTTGAATGCATCTGCCCTCCATGTGCGCCCCCCATCCATGGTCTGAGGCATCTGTTATGGTTTGACTTGTATGAGGCTTGCTGAAAGGCAGACCTTTGTTTATCTGGCTTGCTTGAACCCACCACAGAAATTCCTTTTGAAGGCATGGAATGAGTGGGATCAATGTTTCCAGGCTGTGGCTGTGTTGAGACCATAGACTTTTTAGATACCACTGTAGTTTCCTCATATGCAGCCTTGCGTGTGGAATCAGAAGAATGCAAGATGCCATGAAACCCAGGGCCTGCAGGATTTTCCTTGCAGTCATCTGGGTGTGTGTTGCTAATTTTCTGAAGTATTCTGGTAATTGCTTTTGTTTTTCTTTTGTCAGAAACGCCATCTGGGTGTTTGTGTCCAGTGTGGCACCCAGGAAAGGTATTTGTTGGGATGGTACGAGACTTGATTTCTGAATATTGACTGTGTATCCCAAGGCCTGCAGTAGGTGAATGACATAGTCCAAGTTTTTTAACAAGGCTTGTTGGCTGTCCGCTTGTATAAGGCAGTCGTCCAGGTAAGGGTATATATGTATCCCCTGAAGTCTGCAATGTGCAATTACTGATGCCAGGCATTTCGTGAGCACTCTGGGCGCAGTAGATAAGCCAAAGGGCAATGCTGAGAATTGATAATGCTCTGAGCCTGCAAGAAATCTGAGGTATCTTATGCAACTTTGTCTGATTGGGACATGCAGGTATGCCTCCTTGAGGTCCAGAGTTACCAGCCAAGACCCCTTACCCAGCATGGGAAGGAGTTGCTGTAAAGTCATCATTTTGAATTTTGGCACAATAAGGTAAGTATTCAGTGCGGACAAGTCCAGAATGGGTCTCCATTGGTTTTCTTTTCTTGGAACAAGGAACAGTCTTGAATAAAATCCTTGGCCTTGTTCTGCAGAAGGAACCTTCTCTATTGCTCTTATGTGAAGTAGGTTTGTTATTTGTTTGAGTACCTCTGCCCTTTGATTTGGTGGCAGGTTTGGCCTGCCATGTCTTGTTGGCAGTGTATGAAAATGGAATCTGTATCCTTTGTCTATTATGTCCAGTATCCATTTGTCCTTTGTAATATTGTGCCAATTTTGTGAGAATAAAGATAATTTTCCGCCCAAAGGTGCTTCTAATTGAGCCCTGGATGGCGGAGTCAAAGTCAAGTCATTGAGATTGTCCCTGCGGAGCAGTGGAAGGTCCTGCCCCACCTCTCTGGTTCGGAGGCTGCCATTGACATCCTCTGTAGGAGCCTCGAGTTTGCCCTCTACCTCTGCCACGTCTGTTTTTGCCTCTTTGAAATTTGTCTGTCTGGAAAGGACCAATGCTTAGAAGGCCAATTCCTGCTGAATCTTGGAGGCTGTACCTGGAGGAAATCATTGACTGTTTGCACTGATTTTGCCTTTTCCTCTATTTTCTTTAAAACCTCTTGTGCAGTAGCACCAAATAGCTTATGTTTCTCTAGTAGTGTGTCCAAAAGCTTAATTTTCACATAGTCTGGCAATGTTTGTTCCTTTAACCAAGCATGTCTGCGTATGACCGCACCTGTCATTGCTGCTCTACATGAAGCTTCCAATGCATCATATCCACACTGAAGGAAATGGTTGCTAACCTGCTGAGTACTATGAACCAATTCCTGTAACCCCTTTCTATCTAATGGTTCAGGGGAAGCCAATTTCTTTTGCAAGTCATCCAACATGTATTCCTGATACTGAATCATATGAAATTGACAATTTAATGCTCGCATAGAAAGGGTGGAAGATGTATATACTTTCTTGCCCCACCTTTCTAAAGCCCTAGAATCTCTTTCCGAAGGAAGTGGATTCTTAGCAGTAGTGGAGGGAACCCCTTTAGGCCCCTGAGAAATAGTTTCAGGGTCAGCAGTATGGCCCTTGTACAGAAATTGATGCATGTCTGGGACCCTGTAGTACCCGTCTGGCTTGACAGGAGCAGGGGGGAGGGAGTCAGGGGAAACACTAGAGTCTAAGTACACATCATCTAAAACATTTAAGACTGGAGGAATAGCTAAGGGTCTATGCTGAGGTAGCTTTAAAAATTCCCTTAACCTTTTCCTAGAATCTGAGTATTCTTGGCCTTGCCATTTGAAGTGTTCCCTCATGGAATGAAGCGTTTCCCCAAAGGAAAACTCCTCAGGAGGAGAAGCAGAGGGAATGGATTCCTCCGCATCAGAATCCTCGTAGGCCGGGAAGGCCTCCTCCTGGTAGTCTGAATGAGCAGAATCACCTGAGGCCTCATCGGAGGACTGGGGATCTACCTGCTCAACCCTAGGCCTCTTGACAGAAGGCGGCTGAGAGCCTCTATCTGGATGTGGCTGAGAACCCCTAATTAAAGAAATAAGGTCCTCAGCTAAACTTAAAATTTGAGAACCAGAAGTGGATCCCAGAGAAACAGATCTTGGAGGGAGAGACTTAGCCTGTTTGGCAGCCTTAGCACGTGTGTAGGCCTTAATGGACATACACACTGGAGGCCTGGCAGCCCCACGTGCTGGGGCAGTCTTATCCACTGGAATGGTGTCAGAAATATCCTGGGCTACGGTCTCAGAGGGGAAAACAGAAACCGGCACCAAGCTGGCCTCCGGTACCTAAGTAACTGGTGGGGCGGTGTCGTCGGTCTGTAGCGGTTGTGAAACCGGCTCAGAAGAGACCGAGACACTAGCGGTAGGCCTAAGCGTGGTGTCGACCGCGACCGCGGGTGTCTGTCCTTATCCTTCCGTTTTTTAGGTAAATGTGCTGTCGGAAGCTCCAACGGCATGATATAACAGAAATCTTCCCCAAAATAATCCTGTGCAAACTCTGACCGACGCCTAAGAGTGCGTTTATTGAAAGAAGCACAAGCTGTACAGGCAGAGACGTTGTGTTCTGGGCCTAGGCAGGGTAAGCAGTAACAGTGGAAATCCTTATGAGGTATTTGTTTCCCACAAGTTAAACAATTATTAACTTTTACAGTTTTATCTGACATCGGCTGAGGCAAGAAAAGGTCCCCAACGGGGTACTTAGCTTTTTTGAAGACTTCAGTAGCTGAAAATACAGGAGCTGGCCGACCGGCACTTGCGAACTGCTTCTGCTTCGGGCGCCACGCGGCAAGAAAGACTGAAGAAGATGGCGTCGGCTGACGCTTTTATACCCCAGGCTCTGACGTCCGGGAAGGGGCGACATCAGCCGACGCCGGACCCAGACTTTGGAATACGGCCGACCGAAGGGCTGCCTGAGGCAGGACAACCCATATGTCAGGACTGCAGTTGCATCCTTGAAGGACATCTGCTTCTGCTTCAGGCACCACGCGGCAAGAAAGACTGATGTAATGGCGTCGGCTGCATGTTTTATACCCCTGACAACCTGACATTATGGAAGAAGGGACAGCAACCGACGCAGGACCCAAGATTTTGTTAATCAGGCCGACTGAGGGCAACCTTCCAGCAGATTACCCAAATGTAATGACTGCAACAGTGAAACAAGAACAGACACACACAGACACGCACAAGAAATAGAGTAGGACTACATTTAACTGTTTAGCAATACAAAGATTAAAACTAAAGGCACAGCTGCTAGATTGGGTTTGAGAAGAGTGTATAAAAAAATGAATACAGAGGAAAGTACAGTTTTGTACCTACCATAAATGTAGATGTCCGATAGGTATGCATCTGCAGTCATAACATATGGGTTGTCCTGCCTCAGGCAGCCCTTGTCGGCCGATTCCAAAGTCTGGGTCTGGCCTCGGCTGATGTCGCACTTTCCCCGACGTCAGAGCGTCTGGGGTATAAAAGCATCAGCCGACGCCATTTTCCTCAGTGTTTCTTGCCCGAGATGCCAGGTGCCCTCTAGGAAGGCCAAATTTGGAGGAATGCAATAAATTCCAAACATTTTCCAAAATATATACATATATATATATATATATATATATACAAACAAATACACCATAATAGATCCCCCAGCTAGGTAATGGAGGGGTAAGCACCCTAGGAATACCACAGAGGGGAAGGAGGGAGGGTAAACCTGACTGCAGATGCATACCTATCGGACATCTACATTTATGGTAGGTACAAAACTGTACTATGTCCTTCAAGGATGCATCTGCAGTCATAACATATGGGTAGAATACCATAGCCAATCTGGGGGAGGAGGTACTAAGAAAAGGATGGTGTAGTTAAGATACCTTGCAGGACTGCTGTAGCAAAACCTGCTCTGGATCTGGAGTATAAAGGTAAATTGTAATGTTTGGCAAATGTATGCACGGAGCTCCATGTAGCAGCTTCTAAAATGTCCTTGGTAGCCACCCCTCTTAGGAAGGCTGTAGTGGTGGCTGTGGCCCTTGTGGAATGAGGCCTAATGTTTGCAGGAAAGTACAGTTTTGTACCTACCATAAATGTAGATGTTCGAAGATCCACATTGCTGCAGTCATAACCTGTGGGTAGTCCGCTGTCCTCGGTCGGCCCGAATACCAAAGTGTTAGGCTGGCGTCGGTCATGGTCGCTCAGATCTGACGTCAGTACACCGTGGTACTAAAGCGCATGACCGACGCCATATCCTCAGTCTTTCTTGCCCCAGATGTCAGAAGGCCTTAAAAAGAAAGGCCATAGCCAAAAATGGGAAAACACCCAATCACCCATGTAGAAACAATATTTACAACACAAACCACACAACCACCCCAAACTACAGAGGGGAAGGAGGGAGGGTAAATTGGACTGCAGCAATGTGGATCTTCGAACATCTACATTTATGGTAGGTACAAAACTGTACTATGTTCTTCATCTCACATTGCTGCAGTCATAACCTGTGGGTAGAATCCCAAAGCAAAGGTAAAGGGAGGTTGGTAAAATCAGATAGCATTAGGAGCTGATAAGCCCTGTAAAACTGCAGTGGCAAACCCAGCCCTAGATCTGGAATAAAGAGGGAGATGGTAATGTTTAGAAAAAGTGTGCACTGAACTCCAGGTAGCTGCCTCCAAAATATCCTTAGTAGCTACTCCCCTTAAAAAAGCAGTAGAAGTGGCAGTAGCCCTAGTGGAATGAGGTCTGATTCCAGCCGGAACCTCCTTACCATGATGAGAATAACAAAAAGCAATACAATGGCCAATCCACTTAGAAATAGTCTGTTTTGAAACAGGTTTTCCTTGAGAACCCAAGGCAAAAGAAATGAATAACTGTTGGGACTGTCTGAACCCTTTAGTTCTGCTCAAATAACGTAACTGCCTGTGAATATCCAAAGAATGCAAAATTTTTCCCCCTTATTTTGGGGATCAGCATAAAATGTAGGCAAATGAATAGATTGGTTTAAGGCCACATTAGAAACAACTTTAGGCATAAAAGTAGGATTAGTACGTAGGGAGACCCTATCCTTATGAAATATCAGGAAAGGTTCAACTGCCATTAGAGCCTGTAATTCAGACACCCTTCTAGCAGACGTAATGGCCAACAAAAAAACAGTCTTCCAAGACAAAAACTTCAACTCTGAAGTAGCTGCAGGTTCAAAAGGAGGTAAAGTGAGCTTTTCCAACACAAAATTGAGATCCCAGGAAGGAGTAGGAGCTTTACGTGGGGGTCTTATGTTCCTTGCCCCTCTAAGAAATTGCTTGAACAAAGGGTGAGAGAATAATGGTGGGTCACAGTCATAGTGAGCAGAAATGGCTGCAGCATGAACTTTTACAGAGGAGAAAGACAAACCCTTGTCTAATAATTCTGTAAGATATTGAAGTAAAACACTCAAATTAGGCACTGAAACGGCTCTTTGTTTTGCTCCAAAGAAAAAATCTCCTCCATTTATCAGCATAAACTTTCCTTGTACTAGGCCGTCTGGCCTCCAAAATGACATTCAAAACTTGTTGAGGAAGCTGCGACCCCCCCAGGGTCTAAAACAGAATACGCCAGGCCGTCAGATGCAGGGACTGAATCCTGACATTGCGGAAATGATTGCTTGCCTGGGACAAAAGGTGTGGAATTAATGGCAAAGGCCAAGGAGGCTCCCGTACTAAAGTCCTCAGCAGAGGGTACCAGTGCTGCCGTGGCCAATCTGGAGCCATCAGAATCATGCAAGGCTTGTCCTGCCTGACCTTCAGGAGCACCTTGGGAAGAAGAGGCAGAGGAGGAAAGGCATAAATGTGAAGGTTGTTCCAACTGAATGATAGAGCATCCACTTTCCAAGCTTTTGGGTGAAACAGCTTTGTGCAAAACTTTGGCAGTTGGTAATTCAGTGGAGAAGCGAACAGATCTATGTCTGGAGTCCCACAAGCCACCGTCAACTGTTGAAAAACATGAGGATCCAATTTCCACTCGTGGGGATCCACCATCTGTCTGCTCAAAACATCTGCTAAGGAGTTCTGTGCTCCTGGCAGAAACCTTGCCTGAAGAGTGAGGTGCAAACAGAGCAGTCTCCCACAAAATCATAGCTTGTCTTCAAAGAGGGTACGAATGGGTTCCCCCCTGTTTGTTGATGTACCACATGACTGTTGTGTTGTCTGTCTGAATCAACACTTGTCCTGGGTGAAGTAGATCCTTGAAAGCCAGCAATGCAAATTGGACTGCTAACATCTCCTTCATGTTGATATGCAGATGATGCAGTCTGGCAGGCCACGTGTCTTGAACCCATTTTCCATTGAAGTGTGCTCCCCAAGCCATGTCTGAGGCATCTGTCGTTAAGATCCGACTCGCCTCTGGTCGGGTCACAGAGAGTCCCTTGTTTAGGTGACATTCCTGAGCCCACCACAAAAATTCCCTTTGGATGCAAGGTATCACCTGAATGACAGTGTCCAAATCGTGGCAGTGTTGAGTCCATACGCTTTTGAGATACCATTGTAGCTTCCTCATATGCAGTTTGGCATTGGGAAGCACCAGAATACAAGATGCCATGAACCCCAAGGCTTGAAGGACTGTCCTTGCAGTCAGCCTGGACCGTAGAGACAATTGTTGAAAGTAAAGGGTAAGATTTCTTTGTTTGTCCGGGGTCAAAAATGCCATCTGAGAGGCTGTATTCAGTCTCACACGCAGAAAGCACATGTCCTGAGAGGGTACTAGACTGGACTTTGTTTCGTTCACAGAATACCCTAGGCACCTTAACACTGCCATAACATACTGTAGATGGTGAAGTAACTTGACTTTGTCTTGAGCTAGAATCAGGCAATCGTCCAAATAAGGATAAATTTGTATTCCCCTTAACCTTAAGAAGGCTATCACTGGTGCCAGGACCTTTGTGAACACCCTGGGCGCAGTAGATAAGCCAAAGGGCAATGCAGAAAACTGATAATGTAAAGTCCCAGCCCGAAAACGCAGGAACCTCCTGCAGCTGGGCCTGATAGGAATGTGAAGATAAGCCTCTGAGATCCAGAGTTACCATCCAGTGATCTTTGCCTAATAGAGGCAGAAGTTGTTGCAAAGTTAACATCTTGAATTTTGGAATGTCCAGGTATGTGTTGAGAATAGACAAATCCAGAATTGGCCTCCAAGTGTTTCCTTTCTTTGGTACAAGAAACAGGCGAGAATAAAACCCTAGGCCTACTTCTGACGGAGGGACCTCCTGGATAGCCCCCATCTTTAGAAGTAAAGAAATCTGTTTGTGAGCCTCCACCTTTTGCTGAGAAGGAACGTCTGGCATGCCTTTGAAAGGAGGCAAGCTGTGAAAATAAAACTTGTAGCCTCGATCTATAATGTCCAACACCCATTTGTCCTGGGTGACTAAAAGCCAATTTTGCCTGAAAAGTGCCAACTTTCCTCCCAGAGGAGCTGGAGGGATCTGGCAGCTGGAGATACAGGTCATTGGGTCTGTTTACGAAAAGGCTGACCCCTGCCCTCACCTGAAGATTGTGCAGGGGAACTCCACGTCCTAGGCCTGAAAGAACCCTGAGCATGAGCTCTGCCCCTACCACGTCTAGATCTGCCCCTAGACTGCAAATCAGAAGAAGGATAAGCCCATCCCTTAGTAGGCCAATTTCTGCTAAACTTAGGGGGCTGCACCTGTAAAAAATCCTTAACCGTTTGCATAGACTTAGCTTTGTCTTCCATTTTCTTCAAAACGGACTCCACAGGAGAACCAAACAGAACTTCAGACTGAAGGGGAGCATCCAAAATTCGAACTTTAACATGCTCTGACAAGTTCTGATCCTTAAGCCAGGCGTGCCTACGAATAACTGATCCAGTGGCAGCCACCCTGGAAGAGGCCTGAAGAGCATCAAAACCACACTGCAAAGAATGCTTACCCACCTGATCAGAGGCATAAACTAAATCCTGCAATTCCTTACACTCAATGCCTTCTGCCAAAGCATCTACCTTAGATTTTAACTGACTTAGGAGAAAATTCTGGTACTTCAGCATATGAAACTGGCAATTCAAAGCCCTCATTGCTAGAGTGGAAGAGGTATACACTTTTTTACCCCACCTATCCAAAGCTCTGGAATCTTTATCCATAGGAACTGGATTCTTTACAACAGAAGCCCTGACACCCTTAGGTCCCTGGCTAATAGTTTCAGGGTCAGCTCTCGGGCTCTTATACAAATATTTATGAGCCTCAAGCACTCTGTAATACCTGTCTGGCTTGACCGGGGCAGGAGGCAAAGAATCAGGATTAAGGGAAGCTTCAGAGAAAACATCCTGAACAACATCCAAAACAGGGGGTATAGCCAAGGGCCTATGCTGTGGTAAAAACAAAAATTCCCTAAGTCTCTTTCTAGAGTCTGAGAAATCCTGACCTTCCCATTTAAAATGCTCCCTCATGGAATGCAGGGTTTTAGAAAAAGAAAAATCCTCTGAGGGGGAAGCAGAAGGACTGGAATCCTCTGCATCTGAATCAGAATAAGGAGGAAAATCCTGAATGTCTTCAGCCGAAGACTCCGAGTAATCTGAGGAATGCTCCAAACCTTCCATCTCTGGCTCCACCCTAGGCCTCTTATCTGGAGGGGGCAAGGATCCCCTGATTAAAGTAATCAAATCTTCTGCCATTTTCAGCAAATGTTTTTTAGGTACAGAACCTGCAGAACTAGGGCTGACGCCAGAGGAAGACAAACCAGGCCTGACCTTGGAAGGTACCTTAGAGACAGAAGTAGAAGGCCTAACCACCTTATGCAAATAAGGGACTACAGAGACCTGAGAGGCCCCCTCAGACTGACCCGACTCCTGAGAGGCCACCTCCTGCAAAATTAAAGGCTCCCCGAGACTCAGCTGAAACCTCGGCTGGATCCACAGATTCCACTGTAGTTTCTAAAGAACCGGCGTCCGTAACGGACGACTCATCCTGCTTGGACTTAAACGATTTTTCCTTACGCTTCTTAGCGGTAGCGGGCGAAGGATCCGACGGCATATTGTAATTACACCGCTTACCGAAGACAAGCCTAGCACAATCTAACCTGCGTTTAATGGTGCGCTTATTAAATCTAGCACAAAAGCGACACCCGACTACGTCGTGCTCAGGCCCCAAGCAAGGAATACAAAGAGAGTGGTAATCCCTATGAGGTATCTGTTTCCCACAAGAAATACAATTATTCACTTTTTCTGACATCCGGATTTAACTGAGGCAAGAAAAGACAAAAATATTCCCCAACGGGGTACTTAGCCCAACTTGGTCTTCGGTCTGAAACTCAGAATACGAAAATTTCAGGACGCCGAATGGCACTTGCAAACGCTGCTTCTGCTTCGGACCATGCGGCAAGAAAGACTGAGGATATGGCGTCGGTCATGCGCTTTAGTACCACGGCGTACTGACGTCAGATCTGAGCGACCATGACCGACGCCAGCCTAACACTTTGGTATTCGGGCCGACAGAGGACAGCGGACTACCCACAGGTTATGACTGCAGCAATGTGAGATGAAGAACATCAGTCTTTCCATGAAAGGAGTAACAAAATCGAATGCAATTTCCTATCCACTTTGAAATTGTCTGTTTGGAAATTGCTTTTCCTTGTACCCCAGCAGCATATGCTGCAAGGAGTTGGTCAGTCTTTCTGTAACTTTTAGTTCTGTCCAAGTAGTAGCGTAGTTGTCTGTGTATATCCAGAGTGTGTAAAAGTTTTTCCCCTTTATTTTGTGGATTTGGGAAGAATGTAGGCAAGTGAATAGCTTGGTTCAAGGATACCCTAGATACCACCTTTGGCATAAAAGTAGGATTGGTTCTCAATGAAACTCTGTCCTGATGGAAGATGAGAAATGGCTGTACTGCCATTAAAGCTTGTAACTCAGATACTCTTCTTGCTGAAGTTATGGCCAGAAGGAATGCAGTTTTCCAAGACAGAAACTGTAGATCCGCCGATGCTGCTGGTTCAAAGGGAGGAGGTGTTAGTTTCTCCAGCACAAAGTTGAGATCCCAAGTAGGTAAAGGTGGTTTCCTTGGAGGATTGATGTTTTTGATTCCTCTCAGAAATTGCCTGAGGAGAGGATGTGAGAAGATAGATGGATCAACACTGTATTCTGCTGAAATTGCTGAGGCATGAATCTTAATGGAAGAATAGGACAGGCCATTGTGGAACAATTCTGCCAAGTATTCCAGAATATGTGCCATGCTCGCCACGGTCACATCTAAGCTTTTTGTTGTGTTCCAAATGAGAAATCTTTTCCATTTTGCTGAGTATGTCTTCCTTGTGGAAGGCCGGCGTGCTTCCATAATAATGCCCTTTACTCTCTGTGATAAGTTATCTTGAGGGGGGTTTATGGAATTTTCCAGGCAGTTAGCTGCAATGTTTTCAAGTTGGGATGCATGATCTTGAAATTGTTCTGCGTCAGAAGAAGTGGCCATAGGGGGAGAGGCCACGGTTTTGTCTGTGACATGCTCCTCAATAGTGGGTACCAGTGCTGCCTTGGCCAGTCTGGAGCTATCAGAATCACTCTTGGCTGTTCTGCCCTGATCTTCAGTAAAACCTTGGACATTATTGGGAGAGGTGGGAAGGCATAGACTTTTAAAGCTTTCCAGCTGAAAGATAGAGAGTCCACCCTCCAAGCTTGTGGGTGGTATGTCCTTGAGCAGAATATCTTCAGTTGATTGTGGGGCGAGGCGAACAGATCTATCTACGGCTTTCCCCATGCTTGTGTTATGAGTAGAAAGATGTCTGGGTGCAGCATCCATTCGTGTGCATCCATGGTAGTTCTGCTTAAGCTGTTTGCCAGTGCATTTTCTTTCGCTGGCACGAACTGGGACTGTAGTTGGATATTGAGTTTCAAGCATAGTTCCCATAGATTCATGGCCAGCCTGCATAGAGGGTAGGAATGCGTGCCTCCTTGCTTGTTTATGTACCACATGACTGTGGTGTTGTCTGTCCTTATTAACAGGTGGCCTTGATGGAGGAAAGGTTTGAAGGCCTCGATTGCATGTATCACTGCCAGCATTTCCTTTTTGGTTTATGTGCATGCGCAGCTGCCCTTGAGACCATAGGCCTTGGATACATTTGCCCTCCATGTGTGCTCCCCATCCTCTGTCTGAAGCGTCCGTGGTGATGGTTTGTTTTGTTGAAAGGCAACCCTCTGTTGGACTGGCAGGCTTGAGCCCACCACAGAAATTCCTTTTGAAGGCAAGGAATGATTGGTATCAAAGTTTCCAAACTGTGACTGTGCTGAGACCATACACTCCTTAGGTACCATTGTAATTTTCTCATATGCAGCCTGGCTTGTGGAATCAGAATTATGCAGGATGCCATGTAACCCAGGGCCTGCAGGATTTTCCTTGCAGTTAGCAGAGTTTGTCTTGTCAGATTCAAGAAGTAATCCGGAAGTTGTTTTTGTTTTTCTTCTGTGAGAAAGGCCATTTGGGTGGTTGTGTCTAGATCTGCACCCAAAAAGGTTATCCTTTGGGATGGATCAAGTCTTGACTTTTGGATGTTGACTGTGTATCCCAAGGCCTGTAATAGGTGGATGGCATAGTCCAAGTCCTTTATCAAATTTTTCTTGTTGTCCGCTTGTATAAGGCAGTCGTCCAGATATGGGTAGATTTGAATCCCCTGAAGCCTGGAGTGTGCAATTACTGATGCCAGGCATTTCGTGAATACTCTGGGCGCAGTAGATAAGCCAAAGGGCAATACTGAGAATTGATAATGCTCTGATCCTGCAAGAAATCTGAGGTGTCTTCGGCAACTTTGCCGAATAGGGACATGCAGGTATGCCTCCTTGAGATCTAGAGTCACCAGCCAAGACTCCTTGCCCAGCATGGGAAGAAGTTTCTGTAGGGTCAGCATCTTGAATTTTGGCACAATGAGGTAAGTATTCAGTGCGGACAGGTCGAGAATAGGCCTCCATTGATTTTCTTTTCTTGGAACAAGGAATAATCTGGAGTAAAATCCTTGGCCTTGTTCTGAAAGGGGTACCTTTTCTATGGCTTTCATTTGTATTAAGTTGTTGATCTGCTTTAAAGCCTCTGCCCTCTGATTTGGTGGCAGGCTTGGCATTCCGTTTCTTTTTGGCAAAGTGTGGAAGTGGAACCCGTATCCTTTGTCTATTTGCAGTGTCCATGTGTCCCTTGTAATGTAATGCCAGTTTTTTGAGAATAAAGAAAGCTTTCCGCCCAATGGTGCTTCCAATTGAGCCCTGGTCGCAGGAATCAAAGGAAAGTCATTCGAGTCTGTCCAGGTGTAGTAGTAGTTGTTGCTGTCCCTGCACTACCTCTCTGGTTGGTAGGCCGCCACTGACTGCCTCTGTAGGAGCCTCTAGCTTGCCCTCTACCTCTGGGACGCCTGTTCCTGCACCTCTGGGATCTGTCAGAGTCTGGAAAGGACCAATTCTTAGTAGGCCAGTTTCTGCTGAATCTCGGTGGTTGTACTTGCAGAAAGTCCTTAACTGTTTGCACAGATTTTGCCTTTTCTTCAAACTTTAAGACCTCCTGAGCCGAGGAACCAAATAATTTTTGTTTTTCCATTGGAGCGTCCACGAGTTTAGCTTTAACATGGTCTGGTAAAGATTGTTCCTTCAACCAGGCATGTCTACGAATAACTGCCCCAGTCATAGCGGACCTACATGAAGCTTCCAGTGCATCATAACCACACTGCAAAAAATGATTACTAACCTGCTGTGAGTTATGTATCAGATCCTGAAGGGATTTACGGTCAAGGGGTTCAGAAGAGGAAAGCTTCTTATGCAATTCATCTAACAAATACTCTTGGTACTGTATCATATGAAATTGACAATTTAATGCCCTCATGGAAAGAGTTGCAGAAGTATATACCTTCTTTCCCCATCTCTCTAAAGCTCTAGACTCCCTTTCAGAAGGTAGAGGATTTTTGGCAGTGGCAGCTGCAACCCCTTTTGGGCCCTGAGAAATAGTATCTGGGTCTGAAGAATGGGCCTTGTACAGATGTAGATGAGAATCCGGGACCCTGTAGTATCTATCAGGTTTGGCAGGAGCCGGAGGGAGAATCAGGGGCTGTACTAACATCATTGTACACATCATCAATAACATTCAAAACAGGAGGTATAGCTAAGGGCCTATGCTGAGGTAAATGTAAAAAGGTCCTTAATCTCTTTCTAGAATCAGAAAATTCCTGACCCTGCCATTGAAAATGTTCTCTCATAGAGTGCAGTGTCTCACCAAAGGAAAGCTCTTCAGGAGGGGAGGCCGAAGGGATAGATTCTTCAGCATCAGAATCCTCGTAGGCCGAATAAGCCTCCTCCTGGTGATCTGACAACAGAGATCCATCCGTAGACTCATCTGAAGAGTGCTGGTCAGGGGGCTCAGTCCTGGGCCTTTTGTCTGGTGGTGGTTGAGAGCCCCTGTCCGGGTGAGGCTGAGAACCTCTAATTAAAGAGATAAGATCCTCTGCAAGGCTGAGGATCTGAGAACTAGAAGAAGGTCTCTGAGAGGTAGTCTTGGGAGGCAAAGCTTTAGCAAGTTTAGCAGGTTTAGCCCTGGAAAAAGCCTCAATGGACATGGAAGCAGGGGGTCTGGCTGCACCACGTGCAGGAGTAGACTTGTCCAAAGGAATGGTGTCGGACATTTCCTGGACACTGGTTTCAGTAGGAAGCTCAGAAGCTGACTCAGCCGGGGCCTCCAGGGCCGCGGTGGTCGGTTGAGTGGAAGTACCGAGGACTCTGTTTCGGCCGAAACCGAGACACTCACGGTAGGCCTAACCGTGGTTTCAGCCGAAACCGCGGGCCGCGAGTGTCGGTCCTTGTCCTTCCGTTTTTTCACCAAATGCGAAGTCGGAGTCTCCGATGGCATCTTATATGCAAAATTAGCCCCAAAGAATTCCTTTGCAAACTCTGACCGACGTCTAAGAGTTCGTCGGTTGAAGGAAGCACAGGCTGAACAGGCAGAGACGTCGTGGTCTGGGCCTAAGCAAGGGAGGCAGTAAGAGTGGAAATCCTTATGAGGTATTTGTTTCCCACAAGTTAAACAATTATTTACTTTATCTGACATCGGCTGAGGCAAGAAAGAGTCCCCAACGGGGTACTTAGCTTTTTCGAAGTCTTCGGTAGCTGAATCACAGGAGCTGACCGACCGGCACTTGCGAACTGCTTCTGCTTCGGGCACCACGCGGCAAGAAAGACTGAGGAAAATGGCGTTGGCTGATGCTTTTATACCCCAGATGCTCTGACGTCGGGGAAAGTGTGACATCAGCCGAGGCCAGACCCAGACTTTGGAATCCGGCCGACCGAAGGGCTGCCTGAGGCAGGACAACCCATATGTTATGACTGCAGATGCAAGCTTGAAGGACATCTTTACACATTCTGTCTTTTTAGGAGCAGCTTGCGGATTGTCAAGAAAATCACAGGCAGTTAACACACATCCTCCAAAACTGACATAACTAGAAGAATGGATGAAGGTTCTGGGAATTCTCCAACAGCTCATGGTATTTTCTTACCGACTACAAAACCTCCGTGCTCTTCCACTACAAACCCTGGCACATTCTAAAAAGAGAACCCTCACACACAGGGAGAGAGAAAAAAGAAGTTATGTTCTTACCATAACGTTCCATGTTTGTTGTCCTTCATCTCACCTTCTTTCTTGCTGTTTGGGTTCGGAGCCAAACTCTGTTCCAACACAGACACACAGAGACAACAGGACTACTCTGCCACATAATATAGCTCGAAAAGTCTTTACTGGCTCAAAACTAACCCCTATCCCAACATGCCTAGCGGTAGCTACCCGGATCTCATTTGTGACAACCAACCAATAGACAAAGCAGGTATAAAAAAAAATTTACCAAAAGTTATCATAGCAGATAATCACCTTGTAACAGAAAGGAGGCATAACAAGGGAGGAGACAATGACTATATCTAAGCAGCTGGAGTGACAGCAAAAACTCAGCCAGTGTAGCCAAAAAAAGGAAACCCTCAAGACAATCCAGGAAGGGGGAAGGAAAGATAGACGCAAGAAGGAAGGCAAGATGAAGGACAACAAACATGGAACGTTATGGTAAGAAAATAACTTCCTTAGGTTATGTTGTCCCTATCTCGCCTTCCTTCTTGCTGTTTGGGACAGCGTCCAACACCTAAATCCTGGGTGGCTCACTGGAAAAAACTCCTCAGGACCGTGGAGCCAAAGGATGCCCTGTTCCGGGAGGCCATGTCCACTTTGTAATGAGTAATGAAGGTATGGGGGATTAGCCCATGTTGCTGCCGCAAAGATAGAATCTAAACACAGTCTAGCTTGAAAAGCGATAGAGGTAGCCAAAGACCTAGTTGAGTCACCTTTAATCTTTCCTGGGATTTTCACGTTTCATGACTCAAATATATGTGATGATATATGAAAGCCACTTTGACAAGGTTACTTTTGAAACCCGAGAACCTGGCTTCTCTGAAAAGGATATAAATAATTGCTCTGATTTTCTAATGTCCTTGGCTCTAGGTAAATAAAAACGAAGCTGCCTATGAACATGCAACTGAGGAGCTGATACTTTGCCTTGTTGCCATAATTGGGGAAGAAAACAGTAAGTGCAATGGACTGATTCAAATCGTACTCTGAAAAAGAAGTTGTGTACCTACCATAACGTTCCATGTTATTTGTCCTTCATCTCGCCTTCATCGGCTCCAACTCAGCCACTTTCTATAGCTCGAGAGCTCTTTACTGGCTCGAAGCTACCCCTTATCCCAGAATGCCCAGCATCAGTTACCCAGATCTCATTTCAGATAGCTCACACTAGACGTAATCATAGAAGATAATCCATTATTATTAAACCTGGATATACAGTAAATTGTCATGGTTTGCTTGGGAAACAACTAACAACAAAACAAGTTAGCCAGAGAAACCACTGAAAACCTCCTCTCAATCCTCGAGGAAGGGGGAAGGATGGAGGGACGCAAGAAGGAAGGCGAGATGAAGGACAACTAACATGGAACATTACGGTAGGTACACAACTTCCTTATATGTAAAGTTGTCCAATCTCGCCTTTGTTCTTGCTCGATGGAACAGCGTCCCTAGTACCTCAATCCTGGGTGACTCATTGGAACGGACTCCTCAGAACCGTGGAAACAAAGGAAGCCCTGCCCCAGGAGACCACATCTACTTTGTAATGAGAAATAAATGTATGAGGATCTGCCCAAGTAGCTGCTGCACAAATTGAATCTATGGGCAATGTAGACTGAAAAGCTACCGAAGTAGCTAACGACCTGGTTGAATGACCTTTGGGTCTTGCTGGAAGATCTTTTTGTTGCAAATGCAAGTATAAGCAATGGTGTCTGATAACCATTTTCATACGGTTACTTTAGAAACTGGAAGGCCTTGCTTGTTGTTAAGCAAATGAAAGGAACAACTGATCTGATTTTCTCAGCTCTTTAGTTCTATGGAGATAGAAACGTAGTTGTCTATGCACATCCATTGGTGTAATCTGTATTCTGCCTTGTTGGAAGGATTAGAGAAAAAGACAGGAAGTTCAATGGATTGATTCAAATTGTGTTCTGAAAAAACTTTAGGTAGAAAAAATTAGGTGGTTCTAAGAGAAACCCTGTCTTTGTGAAAAACCAGGTATGGAGGGCGAACACGTATGGCATGGAGTTCTGAAACACGTCTGGCAGAATTAACAGCAACTAGGAAGAGAGTTTTCCAAGAGAGAAATTTCAAACATGATGCTCTTGCTTCAAAGGGTGGCAGTATCAAGAAGGCCAGAACCAAACTGAGATCCCAAGGTGGAAGAGGCTCTCTCACTGGGGGTCTAAGTAGAGATATACCTCTCATGAAGGCCTTACAGAGTTTGAGAGACATTATGATTGAGTTAGAAACTGATGTGAAAATTTGAAATGGCAGCTAGTTGTATTCTGAAGGTAGCAGTA
Organism: Protopterus annectens; assembly: GCF_019279795.1. NCBI lineage: Eukaryota > Metazoa > Chordata > Ceratodontiformes > Protopteridae > Protopterus > Protopterus annectens. The sequence continues at coordinate 1,938,141,192 of NC_056741.1, forward strand.
GCTGCACCAGACAAACAGTTCTGCTAAAAAATCCAAAATTTTGTGTACTGGAGCTGTAAAAGGATCTAAACTCCTGGGTTCTGCCCAATAAGAGAATCTTTTCCATTTGCTAGCATATCCTTATAATAGTCTTATGGGAGGAAACAATAATATCACGCACTGCTGCAGAAATATTGGGAGCCTGACTAAGATTGGAAGTGGAGTAACCAGGCTGTGAAGCTTGAGAGATTGGCGGGATTGGTGTAACCAGTCTGATTGATGAATCAAGAGGTCCAGCACTGGGTCCAGAACCAAAGGCTGGGCTAAAAGGTGGGGGGTGAAAAGTACAGTTGTGTACACTTAGCATAAATGTAGACGTTAGAGTGTATTCACTGTTGCACTCATCACATTTGGGTTATCTGCTTGCAGTTGCCCTGTCGGCCTGATTAACGAAGTCTTGGGTTCTGCATCAGTTGCTGTCCCCTCTTCCATGATGTCAGGTCACCAGGGGGTATACAACATGCAACAGACGCCATTACATCAGTTTTTCTTGCCCCAGATGTCAGGTGCCCCCAAAATAGGGAGCAGAACACACCCATCAAAAAGCAAATACACATGATATAAGATATGCCAAACAAAAAAGATAGGTAAGAGTAGAGAGAAGTCAGGGGGCTGGAGGGAAGGTAACCAGGACTGCAACAGTGAATACACTCTACCATCTACATTTATGGTAAGGGTACACAACTGTACTATGTTCTTCCTGTTTCAATGTTGCAGTCATCGCATTTGGGTAGATTCCCAAAGCTAAGGATGGGAGGAGGACTTTAGACAGCATTAGGACCAGCTATAAGGCCCTGCAAAAATGCAGTGACAAAGCCAGCTCTGGATTTAGAGAAAAATGGCAGATGGTAATGCTTGGTGAAAGTATGTACAGAACTCCAGGTAGCAGCTTCTAGGATGTCCCTGGTAGGGATGCCTCTGACAAAGGCTGTAGAGGTAGATGCAGCCCCAGTTGAGTGGGGTGTGATCCCCTGTGGGATAGGTTATCCATTTTGCTTGTAGCAGAAATGAATGCAATGGCCTATCCATTTGGAAATGGTTTGCTTTGAAATAGCCTTCCCCTCAGCCCCTGCAGCAAATGCCACCAGCAGTTGGTCAGATTTCCTTAGATGTGCACAGACAACTTAGATTCTACTTGGACAGGACTAAACCTCAAAGGAGTACAGTATCCATTCCCCTTTCTTCTGTGGATTAGGAAATAAGGTTGGCAAATGAATGGACTGATTAAAGGCCACACTGGATACCACCTTGGGCATGAAGGAGGGATTGGTCCTGAGGACACCCTATCCACATGAAAGATGATGAAAGGCTCCACTGCCATGAGGGCCTGTAATTCAGACACCCTTCTTGCTGAAGTGATTGCTAAAAGGAAAGCTGTTTTCCAAGAAAGGAATTTTAAGTCTGCAGTAGCAGCTGGCTCGAAAGAAGGAAGAGTGAGCTTTTGCAATACAAAGTTAGGGTCCCAGGCTGGAGTTGGAGCTCTCCTGGGTGGTCATAGATTTTTGGTCCCTCTGAGGAAAGTACAGTTGTGTACACTTTCCATAAATGTAGATGTTCGAGTGTATTCACTGTTGCAGTCATTACATTAGAGTAATCTGCTGGGTTTCCCTCAGTCGGCCTGATTAACAAAGTCTTGGATCCTACTTCGGTTGCTGTCCCTTCTTCCATGATGTCAGGTCGTCAGGGGTATAAAACCTACCAGCAGATTACCCAAATGTAATGACTGCAACAGTAAAACATGAACAATATCTGCTTAAGCAGTGGATGAGAGAAGAGGGGAGGTTCTGTGTTATGAGCTGAAATGGCTGAGGAGTGAATTTTAATGGAGGAGAATGACTGGCCCTTGTGAAGCATCTCAGTCAAGAATTATAAAATCTGAGGTAAATTGGGCACTGCTGTGCTGATCCCTTGAGACTGGTCCCAGGCACAGAATCTTTTCCATTTTTCAGCATAAGATTTTCTAGTACTAGGCCTCCTTGGCTCTAAAATGATATCCATCACTGGTTTACTGAGGGATGGTAAAGGAGAGATTAGCTAGGATGCTAGGTTCAGTGTTTGAAGCCAAGGGTGCAGAATCTGGTTCTCCTTCTGAGACAATAGGGTAGGAGTCTGAGGCAGGTGCCATGGGGCCAACAGTGACACACTGCACTGGAGGGGGTACCAGTGTTGGCATGGCCAGTTTGGTGCAATCAAAAATCGTCCTTGGTTTGTCTGGTTTGATCTTAGTAGTACTTTGGAGAGCAGAGGCAGAGGAGGAAAGGCATAAACTGATAGGTTTCTCCAGCTGAAGGACACAGCATCCACTTTCCAGCTTGTTTGTGGTGAGTCCTTGTGCAAAATTTGTCCAATTGATAGTTCTGAGGGGAGGCATACAGGTCTATATCTGGGCTCCCCCATTTGCTTGTCAACATGTTGAAAATCCTTGGTTCCAGTTTCCACTCGTGTGGGTCCATGCGGTTTCTGCTTAGTCTGTCAGTGTATTTAGTTTTCCTGGCAGGAATTGAGCTTGTAGATGCACTTGGTAGCACAGGGCTGTGTTCCACAATGCCATGGCTAGTCTGCTGAGGGGGTACGAATGTTTACCCCCCCCCCCCGGCTTATGTATCACATAACAGTGGTTTTGTTCGTCTTTACCATTATTTTTTCTGGAAGAATGTGGTCCTTGAAGGCTGTCAGAGCATTCTGTACAGCTAACATTTCTTTTTGATTGATATGCAGGTGCATTTGACTTGGGTTTCCATTTGCCCTGAATGCACTTCCCTGCCAGGTGAGCCCCCCCATGCATAATCTGATGCGTCTGTTAGGGTTTGGGCGGCAGGGGGTGGTGTGAATGGTAGTCCCTTGTTTTGATGGCAGGCCTTTGCCCACCAAAGAAACTCTAGGTGTAGGTAAGGTGTGACAGGAATAATTGCTTCTACATCCTGAGAATGTTGACACCATAGGCTTTTTAGATTCAATTGTAGTTTCCTCATATGCAGTCTTGCATATGGAATTAGAAGAATGCAGGAGGCCATGAATCCCAAGGCTTGAAGTAATTTGCCTTGCAGATAGCAGAGTTTTTGTGGCCACTTGTTTGAAGTAGGCTGTCAAATGAATTTGTTTCTCTGGCATGAGGAAAGCCATCTGGGAAGTTGTATTCAAGCTTACTCCCAGGAATATAATTTGTTGACAGGTGTGATTTCCTTTCGTTTATGGTGTACCCCAGACAAGTTAGCACCCTTTGTACAAAGGCCAGGTGATTCAAAATTATGTCCTGGCTTTCTCCCTGAATTAAACAATCGTCATGGTATGGGTATATTTGAATATTTCTTTGCCTGCAAAATGCAATAACTGGAGCTAGGTACTTTGTGAATACCCTGGGCACAGTAGATAAACCAAAGGGCAGTGCAGAAAACTGATAGTGCGTGTAGCCTGTTTTAAAGCGTAGAGATCTTCTGCAAGATTCCCTGATTGGGATGTGCAGGTATGCTTCCTGTAAATCTGGCATTGCCAACCAGGCGTCTTTGCCTAGCATAGGGAGCAACTGGTGAGTCAGCATTTTGAATTTTGGAATCACCAAAAGGGTGATTAGAGTGGACAGGTCCAGGATAGGACACCATGAACAGTCTTTTCTGGGTACCAGGAAAAGTCTGGAGTAAAAACTTTGTCCCTTTTCCTCTTCTGGTACCAACTGAATAGCTCCCATGCTTGAGAGAAAGTACTTGCTTTTGGGTCTCTGCCCACAGATTTGGGGGTAGATCTGCCAATCCACTTGGTGTTGGTAACGTGTGGAAGTGAAATCTGTATCCTTGGGACACTATTTAAAACCCATTTGTCCTGGGTAATGGGTTCCCAGTTCTTTGCATGAAGAGCAATCTTTACCCCCAAAGGGGCATTCAGCTGAGAAGTGCTTGGAAGTTTTAAAAAGTAGTCATCGAGACAGTTTACCATGGGGGGAATTTTACTACTCCCAGATTTGGAAGTGGAGGCCCCCCACTGCTTAGTCCTGTGTACCTGGGACTGAAGCCTGGGAGCTCTGCTGCATCTCTGTTTGGACTGAAGGTCTGGAAGAGGCAGGAAAGGACCAATTCTTGGAAGGCCAATGCCTACTAAAACTTGGAGGTTGTACTTGTAAAAAACCTTTAACAGTTTGCATAGATTTAGCTTTTTCCTCCATCTTTTTAAGAACTTCTTCTGCCTTGTTGCTAAACAGGTGGTCCTGGTTTAAGGGAGCATCCAGTAATTTAGCTTTAATAGGATCTGGCAAGGATTGCTCCTTAAGCCAAGCATGCCTTCCAAGTACAGACCCAGTCACAGCAACCCTACAAGAAGCCTCTAGTGAATCAAAACCACACTGCAAAGTACATTTTCCAACTTGTTCAGCCGAATACAGTAAATCCTGTAAATCCCTATTTTCAGCACAATCGGGAATCAACATCATTTTCTGTTTATGCAATCAAATATGGTGCTGATATTTTAACATATGAAACTGGCAATTTAAGGCCTTAATGGCCAAAGTTGCAGAAGTGTACACCTTCTTACGCCACCTATCCAGCGGCCTGGAGTCTCTATCAGAGGGGATAGGATTTTTGGCAGTAGTAGCTTTATGGCCCTTGAGTCCCTGTGAAATGGTCTCAGGATCCGCAGTAGGATTTTTAAAAAGGAACTTGTGAGCATCAAGGACCCTGTAATATCCATCAGGTTTTCTGGGAGCAGGAGATAGAGAGTCCGGGGCCAAGTTAGAGTCCGAAAAGGCATCATCAACAATGTCTAGAACAGGAGGTATGGCTACAGGCCTGTGCTGTGGCAGTAGTAAGAAATCCCCAAGCCTCCCTTTAGAATCATAGAAATCCTGACATTCCCAAAGAAAATGCTCCCTGAGAGTATGCAAGGTTTCACCAAAAGAGAAATCCTCTGGGGAAGAAGCAGAGGGAATAGAGTCCTCAGCATCAGAATCCTCATAGGTAGAAAAGGGTAAATCCTGGTCATCAGAGGAAACAGAAAATTCAGAATCCTGGTCAGAAGTATAATAAGCCAACTCAGTCCTAGGTCTCTTAGAGGGGGAAGGCTGGCTTCCCCTGATTAAAGTAATAAGGTCTTCAGCCATTCTTATCGTTTGTTTTTTAGGCAGAGTCCTGACCATGTGGTCTGGGTGTCCGTTTTCTAGGCATGGTTTGAGTTTTAGGCCTTGAAGATGGCATCTGTTTAATACGCAAGTTAGTAGGCCTGAATACACCCTCAGAAGCTGGTGCCTGCACAGCGGCTCCGGACCCATCCAAGGTACAGACATCCGCAGGTTCCACAGTTGAAGCATCTCGCAGCAAAATGGATTCCAAATGGGTCTCAGTAGAGGCCTGCGAATCTGAAGTAGTGGGTATCAGGGGCTGCGAAAGCGCCCGAGTACTGGCTAACTGGCGACTGGCTTAGGAGAAGCGTAGTTGGCAGCTTTGGACCTAGGCGGCCTGTCTATCTTTGCTTTTGTTCGGAATGTCAGTAGTCGGATGGCTTATCGAAGACCTATCAGGATAATTGGACACAGCACCAAAATATTTAGAAGCGAAAATATACCGACAGATAGTTCGTGGTTTAAATAAGGCACAAAACCTACAGTGAGGTACGTCGTGGTCAGAGCCTAGGCAAGGAATACAGCACGAATGAAAAGCTTTAGTACGAGATATTTGCTTTCCACAAGTAATGCAATTATTTACTTTTACTGACATCGGTTTAGAGCAAGAAATGATTCCCCAATTTGGGTACTTGGCTTTTAGTTTAAGACTTCAGTTCTGAAACTCGAAAAATGAAAATTTCAGGAGTCGGCCGATCGGCACTTGAGAACTGCTTCTGCTTTGGGCACCGCACGGCAAGAAAGACTGATGTAATGGTGTCGGCTGCATGTTTTGACGACATGACATCACAGAAGAAGGGACAGCAACCGACGCAGGACCCAAGACTTTGCTAATCAGGCCTACTGATGGCTACTGCAAGCAGATAACTCAAATGTGATGACTGCAACAGTGAATCACGAAAAACATCGGAAACCAAATCTGTCGAGGCCAATAGAGGGCAATGAAGATCATCTTGCAACCCAACGATTTTGCTTTCTGAATGATTTTTGGACTTGGGGGAAGGGGGGAAATGCATAAAGGTGTCCATGAGGCCAACTGTGGACTAGAGCGTCCCTGGGTGTCTGACCTGGAGGAGGAACAAGGGAGAAGTAGCTGCTGCATTTGTTGAGGGGAGATGCAAAGAGATCGCAGCAAGGCTGGCCCCATTTGCGGAAAATAAGATCCACAATTTCCTGTTTCAGAGACCACTCATGCGGCATGAGGATAGCCCTGCTGAGCCTGTCCGCTATTACATTGGATTTCCCAGGGATATGCATTGCTGTCAGAAAATGTTGGGAGGAAATCGCCCACTGCCATGTTCTGAGGGCCTCTCGGCACAAGGGGTAAGACCTGGTTCCACCCTGTTTGTTGATATACCAAACCACTGTCCCGGCAGGGGGAGAGTCTTGAAGAGCTTGCAACACTAGAAGCACCGCTCTCATCTCCAGGACGTTGATGTGCAAGTGGTACTCATGAGGTTGCCACATGCCTTGGACCGTCTTCCCTAGATAATGCCCCCTCCACCTTCCCTAGATAATGCCCCCTCCACCCTATCAGGGAAGTGTCTGTGGTCATTGTGGCAACCAGATGGGATTCCATGAAAGGTTTGCCCTGAGTCACTAGTGAGGAGACCATCCACCAGGAAAGGCGTCCTTTGTAAGATTCCGTAATTAGCATCATGTGAGACATGAGTAATTCCTGGAAGGACCATTGTGTGAAAAGAAGCCACTGAAGAAGGATTCACATGTGAAAACGTGCTAAGGGAACTAGAAGAATGGATGCTACCATGGACCCTAAAGCTTGAAGGACATATTTGACTTGAATTCTTTTGCTCCTCAGAAGTGAAACTTGTGTTCGAATAATGTAAACTCTTTCCTGAGGCAATTTTACAATAATTTTTCTTGTGTCTAGCACTGCTTCTATGTATGTAATAGACTGACAAGGCAACAAGGCAGATTTTTCAAAGGCTATTGTGATGCCTAGTTGAGCACAGATGTGATGGTGTAATCTCGTGCCTCTAAGTTGTTGCCTGGTGGTAGCAGTGAGGAGCCAGTCATCTAGATAAGGAAACCCCTGGAATCAGAGATGTCTCAGGTGAGCCGTTACTGCCATGCATTTGGTGAACACACTGGGGGCTGTGGTGAGACCAAAGGGCAGAGCTCTGAATAGGTAATGACTGGCCCCTAGCCGGAAGCGTAGAAATCTCCTGGACAGTCCATCCATTTTTATATGATAGTACGTGTCCTGAAGATCTATGGAGCACATCCAATTCTCCTGGCTCAGAAATGGGAGAATGGACGGCAGTGTTACCATTCGGAACTTTTCTTTTTGTACAGATTTGTTTAATCTGCTGAGATCCAGAATTGGTCTCCAGTCCACTGTCTTTTTGGGCACTAAAAAGAATCTTGAGCAAGTTCCGGATCCTACTTTGTCTGCGGGGACTTCCTGGATGGCTCTTTTTTCTAGCAGTCTTGAAACTTCTGTGACTGCCTGATGCCATAGATTGAGTGGAACATCTGGGATGGATTTTTTTTTTGAAACAAGAGGGGGCTGATGGAAGGGAAATTTGTAACCTCCGGATATAATGGACAGTACTCATTTGTCTTTTGTAATATTTTGCCAGGCGATTGGAAAAATGAAAGCCTTCCCCCGACTGCCACCAGAGTTGAGCAGTCGGGCCATCCCTTCAGGGAAGTTGATAGGGTTTGGAAGAGAATGTTTCTCTGTCACCCTGATTTTGCGGACCCCCATCTGCAACGGGGGCGGAGTCTGCCATTGTTATTGTTCCCCCCTCTGCCCCTGCGGGGAAAAAAATAACCATGTGCGCCAGGCAGGGGTCCTTGGGATTTTCAAAACCACTTTCCACCCTTAGGGTATGGTCTGGTAGGAGTGGAAAAATGGACTTCCACATCAGACAGCGTCTTGCCTTCCTGCTGACACCTGGAAAGCGTGTCTTTCACCTGAGGCCCAAATAGAGAGGAGCCATCAAAGAGGGTATTGGTGAAGCACGCTCTGAAATGTTCCGCAAACTGACACAGCCGCAGCCAAGGTGGTCTCCTAAGAGCCACTCCTGTTCATGCAGCTCTGCCCGCTCCATCGGCTGCATATGAAATAAGCCTCACGGAGGAGTTGACTACTGAATTTAACGTCGCCAGCTGGGTAGCTACCTTGGCTGAAGCTCTCTCAGCTGTGGGATCTTGCAGGGCATCTCCAAGCTCTTTTAGGAGATCCCTCTGAAGTCTAGTAAAATGGGATAGATAGTTCAAAGACCTAAGGGAGAAGGTCGCTGATGAAAATATTTGCTTCCCATATCTGTCCATTGTACGAGACTCTATTCGGTTAATGGACAGATGAGGAGGTTTCAGCTAACTCTCTCTTTGTGGCTGTTGCTACTACCATGAAATTAACTGGGAAACCTTTAGTCAGGAATTGTTTGTCTTCGGGAGCTGTGATAAATTTATTAGGTCTCCCTGGGACAGGTTCCATGGAATCTGGAGCTAACCAAGCCTTTCGAGACACTCCGGACATGAGTGGATCAAAAGGCGGAGACACCCAGGAGGTGGAAGGTCAGGAACCAAACTCGTCCAGGTATACAGACTCATCCTCGGAGGGGACTAGGGAAGTCCAGCTATGCCTCTGCCAAATAATCTCGAGGATGTCCGAAAAGGAAACCTCTTCAGAGGGGGACCTTGGGGACCCCTCAGATTCATCCAGCTCTGTATCTGAGGTGACAGACTCAGGGGAGTCTCAGTGCTTCCTCTTGCACTTCTTCCGGGAAGCCTGCTCAGAATGCTCTGGGGAGGTTTCAGAAGAAGAGGGTTCACCCAATGAGGTGTCCTGGGGCATAGGTTCCCTACGCTTTGGGGCTGGAGGAGGAGCAGACGCTGGCACAAGCATCGAAGGGCACGGAGCCGATGGGACCGATAGTAGGGCTGTCTGTGGGGACAGCACTCTCCGCATGACCTCGAAAGCGTCATGGTCTCGACACAAAGAGGGCTATAAAGAGACAGGAATCCCACTCTGCACCGAGGGCAACGGCTCTGAGGCCGATGTGGGAGCCGGCTAAACTGAGCCGACACTTCCAGAGGGACAGTGGGGTTGGACAAGGGTCCAATGCCACTACCCTCCTCGGTGCAGACGAGAGAGCTTCTGCGTCCAGATACCTGGATGGAAGGAAGAACTGAGGTAATCAGAGCCAACATCAGAGCCAAAGAGGATTTCATCAGAGCCAAAGGAACCCTATCGGAAAGTCCATGGACTCTGGCTCTGAACTAAGCATAGTTGGAGGAGGAATCGATATCGAAGTGGATGGAGCAGAGGCCTGTTGAGGTGGGCTCAAAAGCAGATTTTGCAAGGGCGTGTGGCTTCAGCAACCTACTGACCACTCTCTCCACATCCTGATCCGATAACCTTGAGGAACGAGAGGAGTGGGAAGATGAGCGATGACTGGCTGTGCCCTGAAGTAGGGTGATTGTGGCACCGAGCGAATTGGCTCCAATGAAGGAGACCTAGCTCGTGTGTGGCTCCGAGGTAACAGTTGGAGGAGTAGTCTTGTCTGTGCTAGAGGGCACCGACACACTTGGTCTGTCAAGCTCACAAGTCGGTTCCGAACATGGAGCAGACGGCTTGACTGACTTCAAAGATTTCACTGGCTGAGATGCTTTAGCCGGAGAATCCGGTTTCAACAATCCACGGAGGATTAGCTTGTTTTTCTGCTCCTGCAGGACCCTTGGACTAAAGGCATGACAAATAGAGCAAGAGTCCTGCAGGTGCAGAGCCCCCAAGCAGTACACACAACTAGTGTGCCCATCTGTCAGAGATCTTCTGACAGCATGAGTCACACTTTTTAAACCCTGAAGTTTTAACTTCCTTGGATATTTTGAGAAAAAAGGAAGCATCACAGAAAGACACTACAATAAAAAATAATTATATTGATCAAAACCTTAAAGCAGAGCCTCTAACTTAAACGGCTGTCCTTAAGGGGAGACAACTCTCTAACTTAAACACGTTCAGGGAACAATAGAAGGCCTAGCGACTCAGGGGCGACGGCCAACACAGCAAAAAAACAACAAAGGACAAAATAAGGGGTTTACGACTGAATAAACTTACAAACTACTATAAACAGAAAAAAATATTAACTTTAAGTAAATTGTTTAACTTTAAAACACAGAAAAAAGTTATACTTAGCCTGAGCCAGTACTGGACGCAACCTCGCAGCTAAAGTGGCAAACTAGATCTGGGTAGCGGACGCTGGGCATTCTGGGACAAGGAGTAGCCTTGAGCCAGTAAAGAGCTCTCGAACTATAGAAAGTGGCAGAGTCAGAGCAGAGGATTGGCTCCGAACCCATCCAGCAAGAACGAAAGAGAGACTGGACAACTTAACGTCATACTTCTGGCAAAAAGTAAGGATTAGTTCTGAGAGAGACTCTTTCTTCATGGAAAACTAAATAAGGAGGGCGAATGGAAAGTGCCTGCAACTCTGAAACCTGCCTGGCTGATGTAATGGCAATCAAGAAAAGGGTTTTCCACGACAAAAACTTTACAGGACAATAAGCTGGCTCAAGGGTAGGGGGGAATTAGAGCTGCTAAAACTAAACTTAAATCCCATTAAGGGGGAGGCTCTCTTACTGGGGGTCTTAATAGGGCAGTACCTCATAAGAAGGCCTTGCAATGTTTATGTGACATCGCTATAGAATCTAAGTGTCCTACGTGAAAATTGAAAATGGCAGCCAGTGGCACCCGAAGCAGCTGATCCGCATTCAAAGTTTCAGCCAAATAAAAATCAAGAATCTTTGAAATAGGTGCAGTAAACAGATCAATCTCATTCTTTTTTGCCCAATAAGAGAATCTCTTCCATTTACTAGCATAAAGTTTCCTAGTAGTGGGTTTGTGAGAGGAAAATAAAATGTGTTGAACCGCAGAGGAGATTTTTGGAAGCTTGGCTAGGACTGGAAGGGGAGAAACCAAGCTGTCAGCTTGAGAGTTTGTATGGAGGGGTGGGGAGCACCTGACTGATTGGTCAGGAGGTCTGAACTGGGTCCAGAATCCAAGGCTCCCTTGCAGGTGATGCCAAAGGAACTGAAACCATATCGGACGAGGGCAGTAAGGGGCAATCAGGATCAAGTTGCAACCCAACAATTTTGATTTCTGAAGAACTTTGGGAATTAGAAAAAAATGCGGGGAAGGCATTAAGCAATCCCGGAGGTCAATCGTGAACAAGTGCATCCCTGGGTGACCGCCCCAGTGGTGAGGCTAGGGCGAAGTAGCTGCTGCATTTGTTGGTTTAGGGGAGTGTCAAAGAGGTCACAGCATGGCTGGCCCCATCTGCGAAAAATCAGATCTGCAATTTCCTGTTTCAGGAACCACTCGTGAGGCATAAGTATTGCCCTGCTGAGATAGTCAGCCATCAAGTTGGGATTTCCCCACGATGTATGTTGCAATCAGAAAACGTTGGGAAGACATTGCCCAATGCCATACTCGTAGGCCCTCCCGACACAAGGGGTTAAGACCTGGTTCCGCGCGGTTTGTTGATATACCACACAAAGTACAGTTTTGTACCTACCATAAATGTAGATGTTCGAGTGTTCACACTGCTGCAGTCATTACACTTGGGTTATCCTGCAGTCAGGCGGTCTCGCAGTCGGCCAGAGTTCCAAAGTCTTAGTCCGGCGTCAGTTGCGGTCGCTTCTTCCCTGACGTCAGTGCACCAGGGGTATACAAGATGCATCAGACGCCATTTTCTTCAGTTTTTCTTGCCCCAGATGTCAGGTGCCCCCACAAGAAGGTAGGCAATACATATTGCTAATAAAACATATATGAAAAATAAAAACAATACCTTCAGTTACAAGCAAATAAATACACCACAAAGGTTGTATAGGATAGAAAGTCCAGCTAGGACAGAGAGGATGGAGGGAGGGTAACCTGGACTGCAGCAGTGTGAACACTCTTAACATCTACATTTACGGTAGGTACAAAACTGTACTATGTTCATCGTGGTACACTGCTGCAGTCATTACACTTGGGTAGAATCCCAAAGCTAAGGTTGGGTGGCTGGTCTATAAAGAGTCAGGATTGGCTATGAGGCCCTGAAGAACTGCAGTGGCAAATCCTGCTCTGGATTTAGAGTAAAGAGGCAAGTGGTAATGCTTGGTAAAGGTGTGCACTGTAAGTTGCAGCCTCCAAAATTTTCTTGGTTGGTACTCCTCTGAAAAAGGCTGTTGAAGTGGCTGTTGCTCTGGTAGAATGTGGCCTAATGTTGTTAGGGACTGATTTTCCATGCTGTGTGCAGCAGTAATGAATACAGTGTCCTATCCATTTGGAAATAGTCTGCTTTGAGATAGCCTTGCCCTGTGATCCTGCAGCATATGCTACAAACAGTTGCTCAGTTTTCCTGAAAGCTTTTGTTTTGTCCAAGTAGAAGCATAGCTGCCTGTGTATGTCCAGAGTGCAGAAGTTTCTCCCCTTTATTCTGGGGATTTGGATAAAAAGTTGGCAAATGGATGGTTTGGTCAAGAACCACACTAGATACCACCTTTGGCATAAAGGTAGGGTTTGCCCCTTAAATAAACCCTGTCCTGATGAAACATTATAAAAGGTTCCACTGCCATTAATGCCTGTAGCTCTGAGACTCTTCGTGCTGAAGTTACTGCCAGGAGCAGAGCTGTTTTCCATGATAAAAATTTTAGATCCACCGTATTGGCTGGCTCAAAAGGTGGCAAGGTCAGTTTTTCCAAAACAAAATTGAGGTCCCAAGTTGGTGTTGGTGCTCTCCAGGGCGGTCTTATGTTTTTAGCCCCTATGAGGTACTGCTTTAGCAAGGGATGAGAGAATAAGGGAGGATTCGTGTTGTAATGAGCTGAAATGGCAGAGGCGTGGATCTTAATTGATGAGAAGGATAGGCCTTTGTCCAGCATCTCAGTTAGGTATTGTAAAATCTGAGGAATGTTTTGGACAAGAGGATCAAGGGTTTGAGCCTGGTTCCAGGCACAGAATCTCTTCCATTTTTCTGAGTAAGATTTCCTGGTGCTACGCCTCCTGGCCTCAAAAATGACATCCATAACAGCTTTAGAGAGAGGTGTTGCCTGTTCGACTAATGAACCTGCCATGCAGCCAGGTTTAGGGTTTTGAGCTGACCTTGCAGGATCCGATTGTTTTGTTGAGTCAGAACGTGTGAAATTTGAGGCAAAATCCACGGTGGGCCTTGAGCTAAGTTCTTTAAGATTGGGTACCAGTGCTGGCGTGGCCAGTCTGGAGCAATCAGGATCATCTGTGGGTTTTTTTGTCTGGCAGGAGTGCCTTTGAAAGGAGAGGCAGTGGTGGGAAGGCATAAACTTTTAGGCTTTTCCAGCTGAACAAAAGAGCATCCACTTTCCATGCTTGTGTGTGGTAAGTCCTTGTGCAGAATTTTTGTAGTTGGCAATTCAGTGGGGAGGCAAAAAGATCTATGTCTGGGCACTCCCATTTTTGCGTTACCATGTTGAAGAATTGTGGATTCAATTTCCATTCGTGAGGGTCCATGAAATTTCTGCTTAGATAGTCTGCCAGAGTATTTTTCTTTCCTGGCAGGAATTGTGCTTGCAGATGAACTTGATAAGTTAGAGCTGTGTTCCCCAAGGTCATGGCTTGCCTGCATAGGGGATAAGAATGAGTGCCCCCTTGCTTGTTTATATACCACATTACTGTGGTGTTGTCTGTCTTTAATAGTAATTGTCCTGGATGCAGAAGGTCCCTGAAAGCTGTTAGGGCATTTTGAACAGCCAGCATCTTTTTGATTTATATGAAGATGCATTTGGTCTGTGGTCCACTTGCCCTGAATACATTTTCCTGCCTTGTGTGCTCCCCAGGCGTAATCTGAAACATCTGTTGTTAGAGTCTGCCTGGCTGTGGGCAGAGTGAAAGGTTGACCCTTGTTGAGGTGGCATGCCTGTGCCCACCATCGAAACTCCTGTTGTAGGCAGGGAATTATTGGTATTACTGTTGCTAAACTGAGAGTGTTGAGTCCAAACACTTTTTAGGTACCACTGTAATTTTCTCATATGCAGTCTGGCGTATGGAATTAGTAGTATGCAGGATGCCATGAATCCCAGGGCCTGCAGAATTTTTCTTGCAGGGAGATGGGACTTTCTTGCCAGCAATTGAAAATACTGAGTCAGTTGTCCTTGTTTGACTGGCGTGAGATAAGCCATCTGGGCCGTTGTATTTAAGCTGGCACCCAGGAATATTAACTGTTGTGAGGGCAATAGTTTTGACTTCTTTTCGTTTACTGTGTACCTTAGAGAAATTAGCAACCTTTTTACAAACGTCGGATGCTTTAGAAGAATGTCCTTTCTCTCTGCTTGTATGATGCAGTCGTCCAGGTATGGATATATTTGAATTCCTTTTTGTCTACAAAATGCAATTACTGGTGCCAGGCACTTTGTAAAGACCCTGAGCGCAGTAGATAAGCCAAAGGGCAGTGCAGAGAATTGGTAGTGCATTGTACCAGCTTTGAATCTGAGGTATCTTCTGCAATCTTGTCTGATAGGGACATGCAGGTATGCCTCTGAGGTCCAAAGTAACAAGCCAAGCCTTCTTGCCCACCATGGGAAGAAGCTGCTGTAGTGTCAACATTTTGAATTTCGGAACATCCAGGTAAGTATTTAGAGTTGAAAAGTCTAATATGGGTCTCCAGGCTTTGTCCTTTCTGGGGACCAGGAAGAGTCTTGAGTAAAATCCTTGTCCCTGCTGTGGTACTTTTTGAATAGCTCTCATGTCCATGAGGGATGAAATTTGTTTTTGAGCCTCTGCCCATTGATTTTGTGGCAGGTTTGGCATTCCTTTTAGCCTTGGTAAAGTGTTAAAGTGGAACCTGTAACCCTGACACTCAATATTCAGCACCCATTTGTCTTGGGTGATTGTTTGCCAATTTTGAGGAAAAAGTGCTAGTTTCCCCCCTAAGGGGGCTGCCAAAAAGGGAAGTGCTTGGCATACGAAGGGGGAAGTCATTGGGACTGTTTCCTGTAAGGTTGAGACTTGTCCTCACCTCCTTTGGGGGTTGAGGTACCCCCACTGTCATTGTCTGTAAGAGCCTTGGAGTTGAGATCTGCCTCTTGGGCGTCTGTATCTGCCTCTCTGTGGCCTGTCTGACACTGGAAAGGACCAATTCTTTGTAGGCCAATTTCTGCTAAATCGAGGTGGCTGTACCTGTAAGAAATCTTTGACTGTTTGCATAGATTTAGCTTTATCCTCCATTTTCTTTAACACCTCTTCTGCCTTAACACCAAACAAGGTATCATGCTGTAAAGGAGCATTCAATAATTTTGCCTCAACAGGGTCAGGTAAACTCTGTTCTTTTAACCAAGCATGTCTTTGAATCACAGAACCTGCAACTGCGGCTCTACAAGAGGCCTCTAAAGAATCAAAACCACATTGCAGAGTATGTTTTCCCACCTGTTCAACTGCATGCAATAAATCCTGCATTTCTTTATAGTCCGAAGCTTCTGAGCTTGTAAGCATTTTCTGTTTTAACTGATCCATTAAATATTGTTAGTACTTAAGCATGTGAAACTGGCAATTTAAAGCCCTTAATGCTAAAGTTGCAGAAGTGTAAACTTTCTTCCCCCATCTATCCAATGCTCTAGAATCTCTGTTAGAGGGGACTGGATTTTTTGCAATAGAAGCCTTAACCCCTTTGGGACCCTGGGAAATGGTTTCTGGGTCAGCAGAAGGGTTTTTATAAAGAAACATGTGAGAGTCAGGGACTCTACAATACCTATCTGGCTTGGCTGGTGCAGGGGGCAAAGAATCAGGAGATAAGCTGGATTCGGAGAACACATCATCCACAATATCTAACACAGGCGGAATAGCAAGGGGCCTGTGCTGAGGCAATAAAAGTAAGTCCCTGAGCCTTTTTTTGGATTCTGAATAGTCCTGACTTTCCCAATGGAAATGCTCCCTCATGGTATGTAAAGTTTCCCCAAAAGAGTAATCCTCAGGTGGAGAGGCTGAAGGGATAGATTCTTCCGCATCAGAGACCTCATAGGGGGGTAGAGAGTATCCCTGGTCTGAAGAGGAATCAGAGGAAATGGAAACCTGATCAGAGGAATCATAGTCTGTATCCTGCCTAGGCCTTTTCTCAGGAGGGAGATGGGAACCCCTGATTAGAAGTAATGAGGTCTTCGGCCATTTTGAGCATCTGTTTCTTAGACATGGAGGACTGTCCAGGAGAACTTGCTTCTTTGTCTTTAATGGTGTTTTTGTCTTGGCTGTTGCTTTAATGGTAAGTTGTGAAGGTCTGAAAACACCCTCAGACGATGCCTGCTCAGCGGTTCCAGACCCATCTGAGGGATTAGTTTCCGTAGGGCCAATACCTTGAGTTTCCAGAGGCCTAGTTGTCTCCATGTGGGAGTCGGAGGCGGCCTGTGGCTCTGAGGTAGCGGGTATCAGGGGCTGCGAAAGCGCCTCACTGAGAACCGGCGACTGGCCTAGAAGAGGCTTCGTCGTCGGTTTTGGACCTCGGATGCCTGTCTTTATCCTTGTCTTTGCGTTTTTTATGAACTGCGTTCGTCGGTTGTTCCGATGGCATTGTATAATTGAACCTTCGGCCAAAGTAGTGCAAAGCAAAAGCAAAAATCAAAACGTCTTTTTATAGTGCACTTGTTAAATCTAGCACAAAACCGACAACTAGTGACGTCGTGATCAGGGCCTAGACATGGAAAACAGTAAGAGTGGAAGTCCTTATGAGGTATTTGCTTCCCACAAGAAATTCAATTAACTTTCTCTGACATCGGTCTGAGGCAAGAAAAAAAGTTTCCCCAACGGGGTACTTAGCTTTATTGAAGACTTCGGACTGAAATTAGACTTCAAAAATCTCAGGAGTCAGCCGACCGGCACTTGCGAACTGCTTTTGCTTCGGGCACCGCGCGGCAAGAAAGAAAGAAGAAAATACCGTCGGATGCATCTTATATACCCCTGGCGCACTGAAGTCAGGGAAGAAGCGACAGCAACCGACGCCGGACCAAGACTTTGGAACTCTGGCCGATTGCGGGACCTCCTGACGGCAGGATAACCCAAGTGTAATGACTGCAGCAGTGTAGCACGATGAACATCTGACATATTGTCAGTCTGTACTGCTATAGTCCCTGAAGGAAGAGAGTCTTGAAGAGCTTGCACCGCCCTTATCTCCAGGACATTGATGTGCAAATGGTACTCGTGTGGTTGCAAAGTTCCTTGAACAGTCTGTCCTAGATAATGCCTCCTACCCCATCTGGGAAGTGTCCGTGGTCACTGTGGTACCGGCTGGGGGGGGGGGGGTCAGGAAAGGTCCATCTAGGGTGACCTGGGGGAGTAGAGCCACCACTGCAGATCCCTCCTGCAGGACTCTGTTATTGAAATCAGGTGCGACATTGGTAGATCCTGGAATGAGCACGGAGTGAAGAAGAGCCACTGCAGAATTCTCATATGGACGCATGCCATAGGGACCAGAGTAACTGCTGCCACCATAAAACCCAAGACCTTCAGTATGCACCATGCCTGAATTCTCTTTTTTTTGTCATGAGTACCGAGACTTGTTGACGAATGGTAGAGACCCTTTCTTGAGGAAACCTCGCTATCATGTCTCTTGTATTTAATTCTGCCCCTATAAATGTAATACATGGACAAGGCAATAAGGCAGATTTTTCGTAATTTATGGTAATTCCCAGTTGTGCACAAGTGTGAATGGTGTGGTCCCGTGCTTTTATCAAGTGATGCTCGGTGGTGGCAGTAAGGAGCCAGTCATTTAGATATGTAAACACCTGGAATCCTAGATGCCTCAGGTGAGCTGTAACTACTGCCATGCATTTGAACACCCTGGGGGCTATGGTGAGACCAAAGGGCAAAGCTCTGAACTGATGATGACTGGCTCCCAGCCAGAAGCGTAGATATCTCCTAGATCGCCTGTCCATTTTTATATGGTAGTACACATCCTGGAGATCGATACGGCACATCCAATTGTCCTGACCCAAAAAGGGGAGAATGGACTGCAGTGTCACCATCTGGAACTTCGCTTTCCTGACTGATTTGTTTAGTCTGCTGAGATCCAAAATGGCCCTCCAGTCCTCTGTGTTTTTTGGAACTAAAAAGAACCTTGAGTAAAGTTCTGGATTTGATTTGTTCTGCAGGAACTTCCTGGATGGCTCTTTTTTGTAGCAAACTTCGTACTTCTAGGTTTGCCTAATCCCGAAGACTGGGTGGAACATCTGGGCTCAATCGTTGCTCTCTTTTGGGGGGTGTTTGGGAGAAGAGAATTTCTTTAACCCCTGGATATTACGGACCACACCCATGCATCTTCTATGGTCTGACAGACTTTTGGGTACAGTGAAAATCTGCCCCAGACTGCCTCCAAAGGTGGGCCGCCGGGCATCCCATCAGGGTGCTGGAAGGGCCTAGCAGAGAGAGCATCCCTATCACCCTGCTACGGACCCCCCT
Organism: Protopterus annectens; assembly: GCF_019279795.1. Lineage (NCBI taxonomy): Eukaryota > Metazoa > Chordata > Ceratodontiformes > Protopteridae > Protopterus > Protopterus annectens. Next base: position 1,938,159,761 of record NC_056741.1, read on the forward strand.
GCCGCGAGACAGGCGTCTCCTTTATTACTTCCTGCTCTGCCCCTGTGGGAATTTTCTCAACACATGTCAGGCGAAGCTCCCTGGGATTTCTGAAACCACATCTTACCACTCTTCTAACCTTTGGAGTAAGGTCTCAAGGGAATGGAAAAATGTACACCAACGGCAGAGAGAGTTTTGCCATCTGGTTCACACCTGGTAAGTCTCTTACTTGAGGCCTGAACAAAGAAGAGCCATCAAAGGGGGCATTTGTAAAGAAGGACTTGAAGGGCTCCGCAAAGTGACATAGGCGCATCCAGGAGAGTCTCCGCAGAGCAACTCCAGTGCCTGCAACCCTACTCGCTCCATCTGCCATGTACAAAATCAGGCACATGGAGGAGTCAATGACTGAGGTCAAGATCGCAAGCTGGTTAGCCGTGTTGTTCGCTGATCCCTCAGCTGTAGGACCCTGAAGGGTATCTCACAACTCCTTGAGGAGATCCCTCTGAAGTCTTGTAAAGTTGATAAGTTGTTCAGTGACCCGAGTGTAAAGGCCACTGATGAAAACATATGCTTCCCATACCTGTCCATTGTCCAGTACTCCTTGTTAGGCGGATGGACAGAAGAGGAAGTTTCTGCTAGTTCCTTCTTGGTGGCTGCTGCCACCACCATAGCATCAACAGGCACTCCTTTTGAAAGACATGGTTTGTGTTCAGGGGCAGTGACAAATTTATTGGGCCTCGGTGGAACAGGTTCCATGGTTTCTGGAGAGCTCCACGCCTTTAGACTCACTACAGCTAAAAGTGGGTCAAAAGGCAGAGACACCCAAGAGGGGAGGGTCAGGAACCAAGAGAGTTCAGGTACACGGATTCTTCCTCAGAAGGGGCAAGAAACTTCCAATTACCCCTCTGTCTAAGGATTTCCAGGATGTTTGAAAAAGAGACATCCTCAGAGGGGACCATGGGGACCCTTCTAACTCCTTCAAGTCTGTATCTGAGGTGACTGACTCGGGAGTCCAAATGCTTCCTCTTGCATTTTTCCTTCAAAGGGACCTCCTCTGAGGCATGCTCAGGAGAGGTTTCGGAAAAGGTGGGTTCACCCAATGGGGCGTCTTGGGACATAGGTTCCCTACGCTTTGGGTGGAGGGGAAGTTCCGAGGCAGACACCGGCATAGAAGGGGAAGGAGCCAATGGAGCCGAGGGTGGAGCGGTCTCAGCAGACAGCACACTCATCACCTCGAAGGCATCGCGGTCGCAGACAGAGAGAAAGAGACTCTGGCTCTGAAGAACCTACAGACCTCCTCCGAACAGAAGGCAATGGCTCAGAGACCGATGTAGGAGCAGACCTCACTTGCGCTGAAGCACCAAGGGGGGGGGGGGGGGGTCAGACAAAGGACGAGAGAGCATCGGCCTCCAGATCCCTCAACAAACCAAGGTATCAAGATCGGAGCGGTGGTCAGAACCGATAAATCTAGGGTTGTCAGAACAGACTGTTCCACCACCATGACTTCTATGCACTCTGTCTCCAAACTGGATGCAGTCAGAGGAGGATTAATGAAAAAACTGGTTGGGCAGACGGCACCACCTCTTTCTGGGCTGGGCTCGACAACAATTTAGCAAATACCGGTGTATTGAGCAGCCTCTTCACCACCCTCTCCACGTCATCATCCAAAAGGCTCCTGGATGACCCTGACCTAGAGGAGTGTGCAGAAGACCAATGACTACCTGCCACAGATTGTAAAATAGGAGACTATGGAACAGATCTCACCAGCTCCAAGGAGGGGGACCTCTATCTTTGATGAGTCAGGGACGACTCAGAGACTGATGGAGCCACCAGAGACAAAGTCTTTATCGGAGCCAACTGTCCGCTCCGAAGGCTTGGAAGACTTGTCTTTAGATTTGGTCGGCACAGAGGACGGAGCCGACGAAGATGCAGGTTTATCGTCCTTTTTTTTTGCAGGCTGAGTTTTTCCAGACGCAGCTTCAAAAGGGGTTTTAATAAACCTTTTAGAATAAGCTTGTTTTGTCTCTCCTGCATGACTTGTGCACTAAAGCCACAACAAAAGGAACACAAGTCCTACAGGTGAATAGCCCCAAAACAGTACACACGACTCGTGTGCCCGTCCTTAAGTGGCATTTTTTGGCAACACGAATCACATTTTTTAAAACCTGACGGTTTTGGATCCTTGGACATGGTAAAGTACCTGAAACAGCAAGAAAGGTAACACACAAGTTAGCAAAAATTTACAGTAACACACCTAACTGAAAACGGACTAAAAAAAAAAAAAAAAAAAAAAAAAAAAAAGAGAAGGAAAGAGGAAGTAGCCTCCAAGTTAAACGGCTACTTCCCCTGAGGAAAGAAGAGCCTCTAACTAAAACGGCTTCACCTGAAAGTAGAAGGGAGGGACGGAAAAGGGGAAAGCCCTCTAACTTAAAACGGGCTGCCAACAGGGATCACAGAGGTAAGGTAGGCCCACGGAAGCAACGGCACAACAGCAGCAATAACAAACAGCCGAAAGGTTGGCAGGGGGGGGTAGAAGAATATAAGAAAAGTTAGACTAACACGATATGAAAAAATATCAAAGCTATCATAATAATCAAAATTTTACACAAGAAAAAACTACTTAGCCTGAGCCAGTAGAAGACATTCTCGAACCTGCAAACGACATCTGGGTAGCTACCGCTAGGCATGTTGGAACAGCGGTTAGCCTCGAGCCAGTAAAGACTTTGAGCTATAGCGTGTCGCCAGGTCGGAACAGAGTCCAGCTCCAAACCCAAACAAGAAAAAGGAAGGCGAGATAGGGACAACATAACATCTGGGTTTTCCTCAGAGTCTGAATCAAAAATAGGAGAAAAACATTTAGGTATCCTCAGCCTCCTGTCCAGATTCAGAATCTTACATCTCTTCTGGAAAGGAAGCATCTTCTTTTAACAGAAATTACATGACAAAAGAGGATCAATAGCCTGAATTAAACCCAGAGCCAAACACAGTAAACTTCTATTGTCTAAAAAAATTTGAGAGAGTACATATACGTTTAGTTTTCCCTTTTTTACTCTCCTTTGAGAGAAAAATGGGACCAGCAGTGTAACTAATGATAGCTGCTTCCTCAAGCATTGGCACAACATTCTGACAAAACAGGGAAGCCTTCTCTGTCCCCGTCCCCCAGGGTCTGACAACAGTGGCTCTCTTTGTACTTCCAATATGGTTGCACACTGATAAAGCATAACTTCAGCTGTTCCAGTTTTCACACTGGGAGAACTGGAGTGCCACTGAAAAATGTTTTTGGGTAAAATTTACTTAATGACTAAAAACTACACTGCTTGGGTGCCAGCAAAATAGTAGTTTGGAAAACCTGAAATAAAATCAACTAGAAAAGGTAAAGAGAAACAGTGAGAAGGAAGCTGTTCAGCTTTGTTTCAAAAGATGGCTTACAATAATTTAGAAGAAAAAATAAAGTGTACACAGAAGAGACTAAAATAAATGAAACACTGAAGGAATGTATCAATTCAAACAAAAAGCTGAAAAAATAGAAGATTTAGAGGGCCATTTAGAAGAACTGATAAAAATGTGATAGAAGCGCAAAGTTCTAAAAATTGGAGACAGACAAATGTTTGTATAAAATGCTCATTCACTGTATACCATGCAGAACAGAAGCAAGTTTATCCATGCAGTCAGAGAATGTTCAGAGGAAGGAGACAGCCTGTTCTGCTTCAAATACTTTGATCCTCCAGGAAAACCGCACACTGAAGACAGCTGAATACAGCGGCTTGAATCTAGGAGGAAATTCATTTTATCCAACAAAAAGCGAGTTAGCAAGAAGAGGACTCTGCTGCTCATTCTTCCGATAGCAAGGTCCATACAGAGACTTTGCCAGTGAAACCTCTTACAATGTTCCACAGAAAATGCTTGAAACACAGAAAAAAAGGGAGATGAACAGAAGAATCAGCAGTGCCTTGGTCTTAAACCAGAGTCTGTTGTTCGGAAGTGGAAATTAACAGGAAGACCAGAAAAGTACAGTTGTGTACACTTACCATAAATGTAGCCGTTCGAGTGTATTCACTGTTGCAGTCATTACATCCGGGTAATCTGCTGGCAGGTTGCCCTCAGTCAGCCTGATTAACAAAGTCTTAAGTACTGCGTCAGTTGTTGTCCCTTCTTCCAGGATGTCTGGTCATCAGGGTTATAAAACATGCAGCCGACGCCATTAATCAGTTTTGCTTGCCCCAGATGTCAGGTGCCCCCTAATGGGGAGCAAATAAAATTAAAAACACAAAATTATACCTCCAACCAAAAGCAAATACACCAAAAAGGCTTTTAAGCATAGTAAAGGAAAGTAGAGGTATAGCCAGAGAAAAGTAGGGGGCTGGAGGGAGGGTAACCAGAACTGCAACAGTGAATTCACTCGAACATCTACATTTATGGCAAGTGTACACAATTGTACTATGTTCTTCGTGTTTCACTATTGCAGTCATTACATTTGGGTAGATTCCCAAAGCTATGGTTGGGAGGTGGAGTTAGCAGTGGCAAAGCCAGCTCTGGATTTAGAGAACATTCGTAAATGATAATGCTTGGTGAAAGTATTAGCAGAACTCTAGGTAGAAGCTTCTAGAACATCCCTGGTAGGGACACCTCTGAGAAAGGCTGCAGAAGTAGGTGCAGCCCTAGTGCAGTGAGATCTGATCCCCTGGGGGATAGGTTTTCCACGTTGCTTACAGCATAAATGAATGCAATGGCTTATCCATTTAGAAATGGTTTGTTTTGAAATAGCCATCCCCTCTGCCCCTGCAGCAAATGCTACCAGCAATTGTTCAGATTTTCTTTGAGATTTTGTCCTGTCCAAATACAATCTTAGTTGTCTGTGCACATCCAAGGAATGCAGAATCCATTCCCCTTTGTTCTATAGATTGGGAAAGAAGGTTGGCAAATGAATGGATTGATTAAGAGCCACACTGGAAACCACCTTTGGTATGAAGGATGGACTGGTCCTGAGAGATACGCTGTCTGCATGAATGATGATGAAAATCTCCAGTGTCATAAGGGCCTGTAATTCAGATATCCTTCTAGCTGAAGTGATTGCTAAAAGGAAGGCTGTTTTCCAAGAAAGAAATTAAGTTTGCAGTAGCAGCTGGCTCAAAAGGAGGTAGTAGAGTGAGCTTCTCCAAAACAAAGTTAAGATCCCAGGCAGGGGTAGGAGCTCTCCTAGGTGGTCTCAAGTTCTTTGCCCCTCCGAGATACTGCTTGAGCAGAGGATGAGGAGAAGAGGGGTGGTTCTGTGTTATAGTGAGCTAAAATAGCTGAGGCATAGATTTCAATAGAGGAAAAAAGAGAGGCCCTTGTGAAGCATCTCAGTTAAGTATTGCAAAATCTGAGGTAAATTGGGCTCTGCTGTGCTCATCCCCAAAGATTGGTTCCAGGCACAGAATCTTTTCCATTTGTCAGCATAAGATTTTCTAGTACTAGGTCTTCTCACCTTCAAGATGACATCCATCACAGGTTTGCTGAGGGATGAAAAGGGTGATTTTAAGTGATTAGCCAGGCTGCAAGGTTCAATGTTGGAAGCCGAGGGTGCAGAAATTGGCTCTCCTGCTGAGACAGCAGGGAAGGTGTCTGAGGCAGGTGCCAGGAGATATTTGCGACACTGCGCAGGAGTGGGTATCAGTGTTGGCGCAGCCAGTCTGGAGCAATCAAAATCATCCTTGGTTTGTCCTGTTTGACTTTTAGCAGAACTTTAGAGAGCAGAGACAGTGGGGAAAAGGCGTAGACTGATAGATTTTTCCAGCTAAAGGAGAGAGCATCCACTTTCCAGGCTTGTTTGTGGGGAGTCCTTGTGCAAAACTTGTGCAACTGGTAGTTCTGGGGGGAGGCAAATAGATCTATGTCTGGGCTCCCCCATTTGCTTGACAACATGTTGAAAATCCGTGGTTCCAGTTGCCACTCGTGTGGGTCCATGAGTTTTCTGCTTAGTCCGTCTGCCATTGTATTCAATTTTCCTGGCAGGAATTGAGCTTGTAGGTGCACTTGGTAGCTCAAGGCTGTGTTCCACAATGCCATGGCTAGTCTGCAGAGGGGGTAGGAATGTGTACCCCCCTGCTTTTTTATGTACCACATGACCGTGGTGCTGTCCATCTTAAACATTAGTTGTCCTGGAAGAATGTAGTCCTTGAAGGCTGTCAGAGCATTCTGTACAGCTAACATTTCTTTTTGATTGATATGTAGGTGCATTTGATTTGGCCTCCATTTGCACTGAATGCACTTCCCTGCCAGATGAGCCTCCCCATGCATAATCTGATGCATCTGTAGTTAGGGTTTAGGCAGCAGGGGGTAGTGTGAATGGCAGTCCCTTGTTTTGATGGCAGGCCTCTGCCCACCATAGGAACTCCAAGCGTACGTAAGGAATGATAGGAATCATGGTTTCCAGGCTGTGACCATGCTGACTCCATAGACTAAGTAACACTGTAGTTTCCTCATACGCAGTCTTGCATATGGAATTAGAAGAATGCAGTAGGCCATGAACCCAAAGGCTTGCAGTATTTGTCTTGCAGACAGCAGGGTTTTTGGGGCCACTTGTTTGAAGTAAGTTACCAAATTAATTTGCTTCTCTGGCGTGAGGAAAGCCATCCGAGCAGTTGTATTCAAGCTTGCACCCAGGAATGACAGGGTACTAGTTGTGATTTCTTTTTGTTTATGGTGTACCCCAGACAAGTTAGAACCCTTTCTACAAACACCAGATGATTTAGAAGTATGCCCTGGTTTTCTGCCTGCATTAGACAATCATCCAGGTATGGATATATTTGAATATTTGTTTGCCTGCAAAATGCAATAACTAGTGCCAGGTACTTTGTGAATACCCTGGGCACAGTAGACAAGCCAGGGCAGTGCAGAGAACTGAATGCAAGTAGCCTGCTTTGAAGTGTAGGTATCTTCTGCAAGATTCCCCGATTGTGATGTGCAGGTATGCTTCTTTTAAATCTAGAGTTGCCAATCTCTTTGCCTAGCATAGGAAGTAACTGGGGGAAGTAACTGGTGAAGAGTCAGCATCTTGAATTTTGGAAATTTCCAGAAAGGTGTTTAGAGTAGACCGGTCCAGGATTGGACACCATGATTTGTCTTTTCTGGGTACCAGAAAAAGCCTGGAATAGAAACCTTGTCCCTTTTTCTCTTCTGTTACCAGTTGAATAGCCCCCATGTTTAAGAGGGAAAATACTTGTTTTTGAGCCTCTGCCCACTGATTTGGGGACAGGTCTGGCCACCCGTTTGGTGTTGGCAACGTGAGGAAATTAAATCTGTATCCCTGGGACATTATTTAAAACCCATTTGTCCTGGGGTGCAAGTTTCCAGTTCTTTGCATGAAGAGCAATCTAAAAGGTAAGTGCTTGGTAATTTTAAAAGGAAGTCATTGAGACTGTTTACCGTAGGGGGTGCCTTATTTCCTGATTTGTAAGTGGAGCCCCCCTCCCCCACTGCTTAGTTCTGAGAGTCCCCTGGGACTGAAACCTGGGGTTTTTGCTGTGTCTGGGTTTGGCTTGAGAGGATCTGGAAGGGGCTGGAAAAGACCAACTCTTAGTAGGCCAGTGCCTACTAAATCTTGGAGGTTGCTCTTGTACGAAATCTTTAACAGTTTGCATAGATTTAGCTTCATCTTCAATCTTTTTTAGAACTTCTGATTTAAAGGAGCATCCAACAATTTAGCTTTAACATGATCAGGCAAAGATTGCGCCTTAAGCAAAGCATGCCTTCTAAGCACAGAGCTAGTAACAGCAGCCCTGCAGGAGGCCTCTAAGGAATCAAAACCACATTTCAAAGTACGTTTTCCAACTTGTTCAGCAGAATGCATTAAATCCTGTAAATCTTTATTTTCCACAGAATCAGGAATCATCATTTTCTGTTTAAGCAGGCCAATAATATGCTGTTGATATTTTAACATATGAAGTTGGCAGTTTAATGCTCTGATTGCCAAGGTTGCAGAAGTATAAACCTTTTTACCCAATCTATCCAGCGCCCTGAAGTCTCTATCAGAAGGGGTAGGATTTTTAGGTTCATAGGTTCATACTAGGCTATCTGCCCTAGGGCATTTATAAGCGCCTAGCCAGAGTGTGTGTGGCTTTCACCACCCCTTAGGATGAGAATGCTATACCCATTAGTTTGCTGTGCCCCTGTCCAGCAGTGATACAGAGATGATTCCCGGGGTAAACCTACGATCTCCCATCCACTCGTCAAGATTTCTCTTGAACAGAGTCAGTGAGGGGCTCTGCCTCACATGGACTGGGATTCTGTTCCATAGTGTAGGGAGTCTCTGGGTGATGAATCTGCCCCTCCAGCACGTCCTATTTATATCCGTGTTGAGGTTTAAGTCTCTTGCTCTCGTGGCTCTGGTGGATTTGGATTTTTTGAGGTGGAGCATGTCCATTAATTCCGGGTTGGACATGGCCTTGTATGTCAGGCACAGATCACCTCTGAGCAGACGGTATATGCGACTGAATACAGCTGGAGTTTCTTCAGTCGGGCATCGTATGACATATGTTTGAGCCCCTTTATCCTTTTGGTGAGGAACTTTTGGGGTCTTTCCAACTGCTGCAGGTGTCGGGTAAGGTACATTCCGAATGGGGCGTTGTACTCAATCATTGGTCTGATACGTGAAAAGTACAGGGGTACAGTGACCTCTCCTGATCTGAATGTGAATCCCTTCATGATCAGGTGGGCAATGTAGAAGGTCTTCCTAACCACTTTGGCAATGTGAGTGTCAAAAGAGAGGTTACTGTCAACTTGGGTCCCCAGGTCCCTGATAACTTCTTCCGTGTTTAATGGATTACCACCTATGTGGTAATTAGGGGTTACCTTGTTTTTCCCAAAGGGTATGACTATACATTTTTTGGCATTTAGCTTAAGGCCATGGCTCTGGCACCAGTTATCCATTTCTATGAGACCTCTCTGGAGGATGTCTGTGTCTGATGGAGTGTCCATTATGGTGCCCAGTTTGCAGTCATCTGCAAATTTTGTCAGCCACAATCACCCTATGTTTGCCTGCACTTCAGAAAAATAAATGCCGAACAAGAGGGGCCCAGGACTGAGCCCTGTGGGACACCGCCGTGACCGGCTTAGAGTCTGACATGGCACCAGCAACTCTAACCCTGTGTGTTCTGTCCTTGAGCCAGTTTGCAACCCATCTTGTGACATATGGGTTTACATCTAAGCTGGTGAGCTTTTCTATGATGCCCGAGTGGGGTATTGTGTCGAACGCTTTTGCTAGGTCAAGGTAGGCTGTGTGAACTGCCTTACCCTCATCAATGGCCTTAGTGACTGTTTTGAAAAAGTCGACCAAGTTCAAGAGGCAGGATCTGCCCTTGACAAAGCCAAATTGGGTAGGATCCAGTGTCTGTAGGTCCCCAATGTCTTTATTTACGAGTTCCATTATGATCCTCTCCATAGCTTTGCAGACAAGGCTAGTCAAGCTTATGGGGCGGTAATTTCCAGGGTCCGTAGAAGCACCGCCTTTGTGGAGTGGGACCACAGTTGCCGTACGCCATTCTTTGGGTGCATATCCTGTAGTAAGGCTAAGATTAAACAGCAGCCTTATGTGTGGGTTTAGTTCCTCAATGAGTTCGTGTAGCACACAGCCGGGGACACCGTCCGGTCCCATTGATGCTGTGTTTTTTTGCTTTAGAGAGAGCAGCTCTCACCTGGGCATCTGAGATGTTTGGGAGGCTAGACTCTGGTGGGATAGATATTTCTCCTTTTGGGGGGGGAGGGGAGAAATTTGCACTGAACCGGTCTGCCAGTATGTTGGCAATGTCTGTGGGTTCAGTGATTTTTTTATCATTTTGGACTAATTCTGAGCATATCGGGGGGTTTCCACCCAGGTTTCTAACATAGCTAAAGAAGGCTTTATGATTGTCTTTTGTGTCATTAGCGATTTTTCTCTCAAAGTTGGCCTTGGATGATTTTATGAGTGATCGTAGTTTTTTGCTAGTATTGATCAGAGATGCCTTCCCTTTTAGGGATTTTGCTCCGTCATGTAGTAGCTTTCTCCTCTTGTTGTAGAGTTTGTTTATGGCTGGGGTCCACCAGACCAAGCACCTGCCTTTGGTGGAAAGGGTCTTGATTTTATTAGGGATTGCTTGATCCATACATTCCTGGAGGTGCTCGTAGAAGGCATTTGTAAGGGTTTCAGCAGCGTGGGTTGTGGTTTCCACTGGCTCGGGGGCCTTGAAGGATACCACTCCAGTCTTAAGAAGTGTGAAGTTTGCTTTTGAGAAGTTCTTCACTGTGGCCTTTTTTGCTGGGGGTGGGGGCGGGATGTGGATCTCCAGTGAGATTAATTTATGGTCTGATCTCACCAATGAGGGATATACTTCCGGTGTGGAGCATTTTGTCCCCATGTTTGTGATGATCAGGTCTAGTATATTTTCTCCTCTTGTGGGAATGGTGACTAGTTGTTCCATAGCATTTGAGTTTATGAACTCCAGGAACCTTTAGGCTAGGGTGTTGGGGCTTGAGTAATGTTCCCAGTCTATGTTTGGGTAGTTGAAGTCACCCAATATGATGGTGTTTGGAGAGACATTCATACTCTCCAGTGTCTTCAGGAAAACTGTGTGGGTTTCCTGAGTTTGAGAAGGTGGTCTGTAGCATGTTACAATCTGTAGGGCAGTTTTACCTATGGTTAATTGCACCTGGATGGTCTCCGATGCTTCGTGCGTTGCCACTAACCTGGAGGTGTCGGTATCCTTTATGAATATGGATACTCCCCCTCCTTTTGTGGTTCGGTCCGGATTTTGGGGCCGGAACGCATGATATGAGGTAAAACCTGATAGTGCTGGGGTGCTCTCAGGAGCCTTGAACCAGGTTTCAGTCACAGCACAGACATAGATGTTCTCCATACTGAGGAGGGCTTCGAGGGCGTGCATCTTGAGGTTTAGACTTCTGGCATTGAGCAGTATTACCCTTAGTTTTTCTCCATTTTTGTTTTCTAGGGCGGTAGGTTTAACATTTGAGCCTTGCCTAAAAAAGGCACTATGGGGGTGGCAAAAGCCTTTGCCAATATCCGGAAGCCCAGGGGTGACAGGTGCAAGCCGTCCCTTGCGAAGCAGCGTGGCTTGTCAAGCATGTCATCCCAGACAGACAGACATTGGATCCCCTTAGAATGACACCAGTAATTAAGCCAATTATTAAAGCTGATCATTTTGTCTCTGTATTGTGGCATCATTCTTGGTGAGGGTAGGATACTGCTCAGGGTCAGGGTCATACCAGCCTGGGCTACATAATCTGAGAGCTCCTCTATGTCTCTTTTCATGTAGTCCAGGGAGGTACGTCTCAGGTCGTTCACACCGGCATGGACAATGACTGAGTCATACTTGTACTTGCTGTGGAGTGACCTGAGTGCTTGTGTTATGTGGCGGATTCTAGCGCCTGACAGGCAGCTTACTGTGATCTTTTCCTTGTTCAGTCTGGTGAGTGGGACGTCAGTGTGTCTGACTATGGAGTCACCTATAACAAGTGTGTCTGGCATTGTGTTTGGCCTTAAGGGCTGTGACTGTTTAGCACACTGACTGAGAACTATGTGTTGCATGTCTTATGTCTTGAGGTGGCAGTTGCTTGGGTGTCTGCTTTGGAGGCCTCTGTAGTTTTGGTAGATTTTTGATCAGTGCCTCCGAGCATGTCTTTGTGTGTTTATGTGTTTGTTTTGCAGTTGTGATAGTTCTATGTGAAACTGGGTTTGTGGTGTGCGTGGTTTCCTTCTCCTCCTGTCTGGTCTTGCCAGTCCTGAGTTGAGAGAGCTCAGCCTCCAGTTTGGCTATATAGTTGCATCTCTCACATGTATTTGTGTTTTGTGGGAGAAGGAGTGGGTTGTCTGTACATGAGGCAATTATAACATTGCCTAAAGATGCCCAGATTCACCAGCTGAACAGGAGAGGACGCTAGCAACTGACCCTTCGACATGCTAGAAAAAGTGAAAAAGTTTGCTGTGTAACTGAGTCAGAAGGGACCTATAGAGAAAATGGGTACTCAAGGAGATTCTAGGCTAATGTAGTATTTTGTTAAAGTACTTTACCTATATAAAAATGCTTTAGGAGCAAGTGCTGAGCTTTTGAGATGGAGAATAGACTGTTTAGATTGCAAGTAGAGAAGTTCTAAGAGAAAAATTGAAGAGCAGACTTTACGGAGCCAGAAATAGTTTAACCTTGTTTAACCGGCACTGCCCGATGGTGCTCTATGGGCAACTCCGCGCTAAAGCGGGCTTTATAGCAGGGGGTTGAAAAGAGCTAGGAATTGACCCAAAATGGCCAATAGACTACAAGTTTCTGGCTGGAACCACTGCTCTAGGGACAAATAGGCTGCTCAGTGCTCCCCACTCCCACTGGTGAACAAAGAAGCTTCCCTTTAAGCCTTAATGCCCTTTGGCCCCTGAGATCTGCAACAGGATTTTTGAAAAGGAACTTATAGGACTCAGGAACCCTGTAGTATCGGTCATGTGTACTAGGAGCCGGAGGCAGGGAATCAGGGGCCTAGTTGGATTCCAAGAACACATCATCAACAATGTCTAGTACAGGAGAGGTATTTGCCAAAGGCCTATGCCGAGGTTGAAGGAAATCCCCAAGCCTCTTTCTGAATCCGAAAATTCCTGACTTTCCCAGTGGAAATGCTCCCTTAAAGTATGTAAAGTTTCCCCAAAAGAAAAATCCTCAGGAGGGAAAGCAGAGGGAATGGAATCCTCTGCATCAGAATCCTCATAAGTAGGTATGGACAAATCCTGGTCATTACAGGAGTCGGAAGAAATAGAATACTGATCAGAAGATTCATAATCAAGCTCAGCCCTAAGCCTCTTAGAGGAGGGGGGGGGGGTATTGACTACCCCTGATTAGAGTAATGAGATCTTCAGCCATTTTGATCATTTGTTTTTTTAGGCATAGGGGCCTGAACATGTGGCCTGGGCATCGGTTTTCTAGACACAGATAGGGATTTTAGGCCTCATTAATGAAGGCGTGACGATTTAATATGCAAGTCTGTAGGCCTGAATACACCCTCAGAAGCCGGTGCCTGCACAGCGGCTCCGGACCCATCCAAGGTAAGGACATCCGCGGGTTCCATAGGTGAAGTATCTCGCAGCATACCGGACTCCGAATGGGTCTCAGTAGAGGCCTGCGTTTCAAAAGTAACCTGTATCAGGGGCTGCAAAAGCACCTCACTGAGGACCGGCGAACTGGCGACTGGCTTAGAAGCGTCGTCTGCAATTTTGGACCTTGGCGGCCTGTCTTGTCTTTATCTTTGCGTTTTTCCAGAATCCCTTTAGTCGGATGGCTAACTGACATTTCTGGATAATTAAACAGTGATCCGAAATATTTAGAGGCAAAAATGTACAGAAGACGGATAATGCGCTGATTAAATAAAGCACAAAACCGAAAGCAAGGTACGTCATGGTCAGGGCCTAGGCAAGGAATACAGTACGAATGAAAATCTTTATGAGGTATTTGCTTTCCATAAGCAATGCAATTATTAACTTTTACTGACATCGGTAAGGAGCAAGGAAAAGTTTCCCCAACGGGGTACTTAGCTTTAAGTTGAAGACTTCGGTTCTGAAACTCGAAAACGAAAATTTCAGGAGTCTGCCAACCTGCACTTGCAAACTGCTTCTGCTTCGAGCACTGCATGGCAAGAAAGACTGATGTAATGGCGTCGGCTGCACGTTTTATACCCCTGACTACCTGCCATGGAAGAAGGGACAGCAACCTTTGCAGGACCCAATACTTTGTTAATCGGGCCGACTGAGGGCAACCTGCCAGCAGATTACCCAAATGTAATGACTTCAACAGTGAAACACGAAGAACATCTCTAAAATTACTGAATAAATGGAAGAGTATAAAATATCATCACATTTGTAAAATATGATTTTGCAAGGAAAAAAGTGGCTAAGAAACACTGGACATTTGCTGACTTTGTTAAACTTGTTGGTGGGCTGAAGCATATACCCCCCCACTTCATACCAGTAACCTCCAAGAGGACAATAAATGTGAGAAAACTAAGTAAAAATGTTCATTCTTATTAGTATTTGTGTAATACTTCACAATACAAACTGCATATTATATACAGTAAATCAGGGATGCTTTAAATGTGGAGAAAGTCTTTTCAGTGACTGCTGTATGTGTTTAAAGATATTACAGTAAACAAGTACGTTTTTAGTTGTAAGAAACAGGTTTTACAGTAACAAGAGAAAAAAGGCTGGATAAAAAGCAAGTTTAACGTTCATATGGTGTGAACTTGGGCTGCTGGGGTGAGAGTTGGGTGTTAACAGTGCACTCGGTTATATTATGTGTAGAATTAGAATATTCTCTTATCTTACAACGGTGAATGTCTAGGTTACTACCTTTGTTTTAACCTGCGAGCAGGTGATTTTGTAAGCATGTAGGCTTTAAAAACGAGGACATTTTATTTTTTTTATTTACACATTTGTTTACTGGGGAAGTCCAACTTGGAATGAGCCAATTTTCAGCAAAGACCCAGGAAAAAACACTCCAGATGCAGGTTTTTGCAAAAAAGAAGTTATGTCTTACCATAACGTTCCATCTGTGTTGTTGATCATCTTCCATTCATCACTGATGGGTCGGTTCACTGACCCTTAAAACCGTGTCGGCCAAATACCAAGCTTGCATACACCAAAAACTCTCGAGCTAAGCTGCTACCCACAATGCCCTTCTTCCCGTTACCTCAGATAGAGTTTGCATAAGACATAGAAATAAAGCAAAGGCCATTTCTGCGCAAAAACCCTGATACACCACAAGGACCCATGAGATCTACCAGGAACCTTTGGTAGGGAACAGAGGGTGGGGTGTGATGAATGGAAGAAGATCAACAACACAGAAAGAAGTTATGTCTTACCATAACGTTCCATATCTGATGTTATTAATCTTCTTTCCATTCATCACTGATGGGACATGGGAAAAACCTGGGTGGCCCTTATGGGAGAACATTCCAGAGCATCATTGAGCCGAAGGCCACTCTTCCCCTGGAGACCATATCCAACTTGTAATGTTTGAAAGCGTGCGGTTTAGCCTAAATGGCAGCTGCACAAATGTCATCCATAGAAGCCCGGGAGTGAAACGCTACAGAGGTTGCTATAGCTCAAGTTGAATGTGCTTTGATATTGTGAGGTCTAGGCTCGTTTGCACATGAATATGAAAAAGAAATACAGTCTCTGAGCCACTTTGATAAAGTGACTTTTGAAACAGCATATCCCATTCTTGGACCAGAGAAAGAAATGAAAAGTTGGTCTGACTTGCGGATAGAGTTAGTCCAGTCTAGGTAAAAATGTAGTTGCCTATACACATCCAAGGAGTGTAGGCAGTATTCTCCCTTTAGTCAAACAGTTCGGGGAAAAAACACTGGGAGCTGAATGGATTGGTTCACAGAAAAATCAGAAACCACTTTAGGAAGAAAAGATGGATTAGAATGTAAAGATACTCTGTCTTTATGAAATATTAAGTATGGTCTCTTGATGTACAAGGCCTGTAATTCTGAGGTCTAGCTGAAGCGACAGCTACCAAAGAGAGATTTCCATGAGAGAAATTTGAGGTCGCATTTTGCACCAGGTTCAAAGAGGGGTTGCGATAGTGACTGCAGTACTAGGGACAGATTCCATGTCTCTAAGGGATGCCTATTTGGAAATCTGCTGTGAAATACTCCTTAGAAAAAGGTTTTGCATAGGCGAATGGACATAAGTGGAGTGCCCTCTAAACCGTTATGGAAACTGGAAATTGCTGCTAAATTAACTCATATAGTAACAGGCTGATGCTCCGTTTTCAAAGAATTCATACGTAATGAAGGATGACAGAGACCGGAGCTGAGAAAGGGTCTAGCATCTGCTCTTTAGACCATATAGAAAACCTTTTCCATTTATCTCTATAAAGTTTTATGGTGGACGGTTTATGGGAGGCCAAAATAATATCGCAAACCAGTGAGGAAAGGGCTGCCTGCCTGGTGACACGGAAGTGGAGAAACCAAGTAGTCGTCTTGAGAGTGGACAGATATGGGCGAGTCAACCCTTGGAATGAGAAATAAGTCTGGACGAGTGTCCAGGATCTGATGAGGCTGGAGGAAGGGGAACCACACTTGACGAGGCCAGAATGGGGCAACGAGGATCACCTTGCATCTCAACCAAGTAGCTATCTTTAAGAATACAGGTATCAAGGGAATTGGAGGATATGCGTAGAGGAGACCCATGGGCTAATCGTGAGTCAGAGCATCTCTCAGGGAATCCCCCTCTGGGGGAAAAAGGGCAAAGTATCTGCTACATTTGTTGTTTGTAGGGGAGGCGAAGAGGTCGCAGCAGTGCTGCCCCATCGGTGGAAAATTTCTGCTTTCACTCTGGGATTGATAGACCACTCGTGTGGAAGGAGAATGCATCTGCTCAACCTGTCCGCAATCATGCTGGAACTCCCTGGGATGTGCGTTGCTATAAGAAAGCTGTCAGAAGCTATCGCTCCGTGCCAAATTCTCATGGCCTCTTGACACAGGGGGTAGGATTTGGTTCCTCCTCGTTTGTTAATGTACCAGACTACAGACATATTGTCTGACTGAATTACAATCGTTCCAGGGGGAAGAAGTGGATGCAATGCCTGCAATGCTAACAGCACTACGTGCCTTGGATAGTCTTTCCCTGAAAATGCCCCCCCCCACACTATCAGGGAAGCATCCATGGTCACAGTGGCATTGGGTTGAGGGGTCTGAAAAGGACAACACCAAAGTTATGCATCTGGCCTCATCCACCAGAGGAGATCTTGCTTGCAAGAGTTGGTTATGAGCACCTGCGAGTTTAGGGGGTGAAGATTTGCAAACCACTGGGACAATAGAAGCCATTGTAACAGTCATGTGTAACCTTGCCAGATAACTATAGGGATGGCTTCAGCCATGGACCTCAGAGCCTGGAGAACTTCCCTTGCTGACACCTTCGTTTGACAAGAGTATCACACGCACTTGCAATCTTAACCTCTGAAGCCTGAGAGCGGAGAGAGATACCGGACAGGATCAAGTATCAAAAACTGCCCCTATAAATTCCAGCTGTTGGGTAGGTTAGAAGTTGGATTTCTCCCAGGGTACAGTGATTCCCAGGGACTCTGCTAGTGAAAGGGTGTATCAGAGGGCCATAGTCAGAAGATGCTTGGTGGAGACTGAGAGGAGCCAATCGTTCAAATATGTAAACACCTGGAATCCTTGAAGTCTCAGATGAAATGTCACCACTGCTAGACATTTCGTGAACACTCTGGGGCCATGGAGAGACTGAATGGCAGGGCTCGGAATTGGTAATGATGGGCTCCTATCCAGAAGCCAAGGAGACTCCTGGAGCGTTTGTCCATTTTGATGTGGTAATATGCATCCCAGAGGTCTATAGAGCACATCAAACATCCCCCCTTAAAAAAGGGAGAATGGATTGAATAGTGACCATGTGGAACTTGGTTTGCACAACTTATTTGTTTAAGTGGCTGAGATCCACGATGGGTATCCAGTCCCCAGTCTTTTTTGTCACTAAAGAATCTTGAGCAAAACCAGAATCCGCATTGGTCTGGAGGGACTTGGACGACTCTTTCGACACAGCTTTATCATCTCTGAAGCCGCTTCTTTCCTTTGATTGGGTGGAACATCGGGAAGGTTTTTTTGTAGGTTTTGGGCAGGAGATTGGAGGGATGTAGTAGCCTCTGGAGATTATTCTCTGCACCCATCGATCGTTTGTAATAGAGCGCCAGGCAGTTTGGTGCAGAGAAAAACGAGCCCAGACTGCTTCCAGAGGAAAGCATTGGGGCAAAGCTTCAGGAGCGTTAAGACCACTCAGAGAAGGAATCTCTGGAGTCTACTGGCAGAGGGGGCCCCCCGAAACCAAAAGGGGCATCTTCCACCATTGAAACCCCCTCTGCCTCTGGGGGAATCCTAGCTACATGCATTACAGAAAGGACCCTGAGATTTCTTGTGCCAGATTTTCCCACTCCTTTGGTTCCAAGAAAAAGAATGTTGAGGCCTGGAAGGGCGTAAGCCAATGGCAGAGTTTTTCCATCTTGCTCACACCTGGCTAGTGTGCCCTTCACTTTAGAACCAAACAAGGAAGATGGTTCAATAGAGGCGTTCAAAAAGGAGGACTTGGAGTCCACGAGGTCACAGATGCGCATCCAGGCATGATGCCTCATGACTATGCCTGCACCCGCAGCTCTTGCCGCCGTTTCAGCTGTGTGGGAGAGCAGCCTCATGGACGAATTGGAAATAGATTCAAGGGTAGCAAGTTGAGAGGCAACCTTGTCCCCCTGCCTAGTCAGAAACTTGACCCGCAAGGGATCCAGAAATGTCGGTAATCAGATCTCTTTGGAGCCTCGTGAAGTGTGCCAAGTAGTTCAGGAACCTGACAGCAAAGGTCACTGAAGCAAAGACTCACTTCCCCAACCTGTCCACAGCCAGAGACTCCCTTGTTGGGTGGATGGATAGTAGTACTTTCTTTTGCTAGATCCTTTTTATTGGCCGCCACCACATTAGCGTCAACTGGTAAACCTCTGGACCAGTGTGGATCCTCTTCCGGGGGAGAAAAAATCTTATTAGGTCTCCGAGGAATGGTCTCAGAGTCAGGGTTCACGACTAGCTGGATTAACTCGTCGGCAGGTGGGGTCACGCAAGAGGTAGGAGGCCAGGAGCAAAAAGCCTGCAGGAACACCGATTCCCTCCAAGGAAGGATGGGAGGGTTTCCAGCCACCCCTCTGTTTTAATATTTCCAGGATGTCTCCTAAGGAGACATCATCCGAGGGTGACCATGGGGACCCCTCCCCATCATCGTAGTCTGTGCCTTCTGTCAAAGACTCCTCAGGAGAGTCTATGTGCTTCCTCTTGCACGCCTTCTTCCAAGGAGATTCCTCAGTGGGAATATCTGAGGAAGAATCGGAAGGGTGGGTACTAAGAGCTGGGGTTTCCTCTGGCTTCTCTTCTCGGTTTCCCAGGGAGGTGGCTTGTGGTAGCTGTAGCTCAGAAGGAGCAGGATTAAGTTCCGATGTCAGAGGAGCGCTTCCCGAAGCAAGCACCTTCTCCATCACCCAAAAAGCAGGCCCGCCCGAAGAGGAGTGGGAGCCCGGAACAGAGACAGACAACCTCGAAACCGGGGTCACACCTCCGCTCAGTCAGACCCACTCCCAGAGATGGAGCCTCAAGTAGGATCAGGACAGGCTTTATGCCCGGATCAGAGGGTGGAACCGATAAAACACTTGGAACTGTGCCCTGAACCAAGGACCCCCCCCAAACCATGGAGTTTGAGGAATGGATGGTTCCGTCGGAATTGAAAACCAGAGGGATGGCCTCAAAGCCTCAGTGACTGTCATTGTCAGCGCCAAGGAATGGGGTTCCACAAAAAGACATCGGAGCAATGGGCTTCGGAACAGACGGGTCCGAAGGAAGAGTATACATCAGAGTCCTAGGAGAGATGGACCCAAGTCTCAGAGGAGGAGGAGTCTTTGGAACATTTGGTATCCCTCTGGCCATTAACAGCTGATCCAACAGCTGCACCACATCAAGTTCGGACAGACTCCTGGTGGACCTCGTGGATACTCCTGAAGGGGAGTCGGGTCGAGCCAAAAAAGGGCTGTACATTTGACCCAGGAACGGATCCAGAGAGGGGGATATTGGGTCCATTGTGTCTGAGCTAGTGGCATTGTAGTCTCTAATTTGGAGACAGGAAGCAAAGGAATCAATGGTGCAGTAAAAGGGCTCGGTACCGATGAGTCACTCAGTCGATGTCATCAGTTCCAAAGTAATGGCAGAGGTCAGAACCGCTTTCTATGTAGATCAAAGGCAAGGTCGGTGCCGTAGCTGGAGCGGAAGGCAAGGTCGGTGCCGTAGCTGGAGCGGAAGGCAAGGTCGGTGCCGTAGCTGGAGCGGAAGGCAAGGTCGGTGCCGTAGCTGGAGCGGAAGGCAAGGTCGGTGCCGTAGCTGGAGCGGAAGGCAAGGTCGGTGCCGTAGCTGGAGCGGAAGGCAAGGTCGGTGCCGTAGCTGGAGCGGAAGGCAAGGTCGGTGCCGTAGCTGGAGCGGAAGGCAAGGTCGGTGCCGTAGCTGGAGCGGAAGGCAAGGTCGGTGCCGTAGCTGGAGCGGAAGGCAAGGTCGGTGCCGTAGCTGGAGCGGAAGGCAAGGTCGGTGCCGTAGCTGGAGGAGTCGTGTCAAAGGTGGTGCAGACCTTGAGAATCTGGTAATATCCATGGCTTGAGTCGTAATAGTATTCGGAGCAGAGCTCGGAACAGCAGCAGTCTGAGCCAAATTAGCAAGTCTATGCTCAGAGGAAATTTTGTGGGCCTTACGTTTAGGCGTCTTACCCATATCACCAGCCGGTGAAGAGGGATCAGAGTGGGGACGTTTCTTGTCCTTCATTGGAAGGGTTGAGACCTCTGACACAGAAAGGGCCTCTGAGAAAGGAGAAGTAAGAAGGGCTTTCAAAATCAATTTGTTCTTGCGTTCATTCAGCGTCCGCTGACTGAAATTTTGACAGGGGGGGGGGGTTGAACAGAGAGATGAGAAACCCCCAGACAATAAACGCGGTCGTCGTGAGAGTTGCTGTTTGGGAGTTTACCACTTCAAGAGGTGCAATGCTTAAACCCCGAAGACCCTTTTTTATCAGACATGTCCACAAACACACATCACAAGTTTACTAAAACTAGAATATCAAAAAGGGAAAACACCTGGAAAGGAAAGAAAGAGGAAAGAAGATACCAACAAATGGTATCAAGAGATACCACAAGGGTTAAGGAGAGGGCATACCAATGATGGTAAAAAGAATTACCCAATGGATAGTAGAGCTAGTTAGGAAAGTTACAAATAACTCTAAATGCGTAAAGCAGAAAGGAGATAGATTTAGAGTGTGACTAAATAAGAGATATATATCCAAATAATTAGAAAAAAAAACAAGAAAAATACCACTTAGCTTGAGAGCTCAGTGAAAAGCTGTTATATGGCTGTGTGGCAAACGAGATCGGAGGTAACAGAGGAGGACATTGTGGGTAGCAGCTTAGCTCGAGAGTTTTTGGTGTATGCGAGCTTGGTATTAGGCCGACAGTTCCGAGGGGTTCAGAACCCACCCATCAGTGATGAATGGAAAGAAGATTAACATCAGACTGGCAAGTTTCTCACAACTGCAAAGGTATTAGCTTGCACATTTTCCACTGGTAAATATTCACTGGAGTTCAGATATCCGCAGCGGAGGGCAGCTGTGCATCCTTCATAAGTGAAACTTACAAAAACTCACTGCTGAGTACATTTCCATGAAGACAAGCTGTCTGCAGGTGCAAGCAATTAATCCTGAAAACTCTTTGCTGTGGGAAATGCAAAATTTAAAAGGTACAATTGCAAGCAGTTCATTGAAAAAAATTAAGTTTGAAATGATGGGAAGTCAATAAGTAGTAACAACCTCCTTAGCAGCCTCAATACTTTAATGCAGTTAATAGAACAGTGTACAGTTTAATTTTATTTAAAGATAGCCAGTGTACGTTTTTCTTAGGGCCAAAAGTTACTGTTTTCTAAAAGTATACAAGTGTTTTTTCATATATGGGAGGGGAGGAGAGATAAGAAAAAAACAGACGGCAATCAGTGTAAGTGGGAGCACAGACTGTAGCAAGCAGTTCAGCATGTGTAATCTTAATTTGAAGTTAGAGCACAGTGGCACAGCAGATAGCATAGTTGCCTCACAGCAAGAGGTTTCTTCGTTTGATTCTTAGCTGGGATGCCTTCTGTGGAGTCTGTATGTCATCCCTGCATTCACGTGGGTTTCCTTCAGGTGCTCCACTTTCCTCCCACATTCCAAAAACATGCAGTACCTGGGCGTGGTGCAGAAGAACTACCGTGGCAGGGCTAGCCACCCCCAAGATTGTAAACCTTGGCTCTAGATAACTGTCACTATTGTGGATGGAACACTGGAAAGAGGATGCCTGTACATGCAGCCGTCAACTTGATGTGATTGGTGTCTTTCTGGAGGGCAAAACTTCATTTATTTATTTATTTGTTTTATTTTACATTTGTTGACCTGGATAGTCCGACTGGATACATGTCCATTTTCAGCAGAGGCCTGGGGAGAAAAGCTCCACATACCAAAAAAGAAACAGTACATACATCACTGAGTGATAAACTCAAGCAGACATGTTTAGAAAAATATAGAAAAAGAATACAGGCAGATATCAATATACATAATGTGTAGACTTGCATCTAATTGGCAAAGACGTATCAGAAAATGTGAACATAGAATACAATCAGATCTCATAATTCACAATGCTTAGACATTCAAATGCTATGAGGCATAGATACTTGGCTGAAGAGCAGGTTGGGTAGCAAGACATGTATGAGTAAAGTTGTTAGTCAGGTTTAGAACAAGAGCACAGCCAATGAGATAGGGGTAGTGAGGTTTCCTTGGTAATGGTAGTAGGGAGTAGATTCCAGATTTTACGGGTTGAGTTGGATTTTTGGGTCAGTATCATTAGTTTATCAGCTGAGCGTAATGGTCTGGGGGCACTATGAGGGGTGAGAATATTTTTGAGGGCAGGGGTGGTATCAGAACGATGGAGTATTTTATGCACTACTATACTCAAGCCATCCCAGTGCTTTGAGGTTCTAACAAGGGTGGGTCCTAAAAGCCACGGCAGTAGCGAATCTGGCTAAATTGTTAAGGTCAATCATTTTCTGTTTGTACTGAGGCATCATTCTGGGTGACTGTAGAATGTTGCTTAAGGCTAGGGACATACCTACCTGGGACACACTCCACAAGTTCAATAATGTTTCTATTCACATAGTCCAGGGAGGTACGTCTCAAGTCATTCATGCCAACACGGACTATGACAGAAACATAACAGTACCAGTTGTTGATAGAACTAACAGTGATTTTCTCCTTATCCAGCCTCGTGAAAGGTACATCTGTGCGTCTCACAATGGAGTCTCCTAGGACTAATATGTTGGGTTTATGTTTAGACCTTAGTGGTTGAGAGACACTGGTGTGTGGACTATGCATGGTATGTGGTGTGGAGGGTTGTGGCGTTCAAGTGTTTTTGCCTCTGAGGTCTCACTTGTTTGGGTTTTTGTTGAGAACCTCTGCATATGTGGGTGTGTGTTGTGTAGTTGTGGGTGGTGTTTGAGATGTAGTGATTGTGTTGACAACCTTCAGTGCCAGATATAATGGCTTGTGAGAGAGCACAGACTCCAGCTTCTTTATGTAATTGCATCGCTCACAAATTGTGTTCTTAGATGGTAGTAGTAAATGGTTGTCAGTGTACATGAGGCAGTTGCTACACTGTCTCAGGATGCTCATATCAACCAGGCTGGCAGGAGAAACCGTAGAAAACTGTCCATCCACATTTGTCAGAATCTGAGGGAGAGAGTTTTCTAGATGTACATATCTGTGTTTGTTCCAAGTTAATATGGAATGTGGGTGTTTTGTATTTAGTTTTTTGTTTCAGGGTTTTCATTAAAATAAAAAGTCTTGAAAATGCGACAAAGGTTCAAATGGCGATTAGAAGAAACTGTACAAAAGATTAGCCTGTCAAACATTAGTATACTCATGCAACACAAAAGCTGAAAATAAACATTCAAAAAAAACTTCTGTATAATCGGTGGAAACACAACAGCTTTTTATCACGATGGCTATGTTGCCTATATTTATTTTCCTGGAATGTGAACGACTTTACGGCTATAGAGGAGTACCGAACTATATTAAGACATGCAGAGTGCAAACAGCAATGCTGCAGGAGACTTGTTTGGAAAGAAAGGAGCATGTGAATTTGACAGAGGATTTCAGAATGAATATTCAGAAGACTATCAGGGACAGAGGAAAAGGGGAATTGTACCAATTGCTAGAGGGATTCCAATAGTGATAGATGGAGGGGGTAGATTTGTGGTAGTAAGGGGCTACTGGCATGGGAGAAGAATTAACAATGGCATATATTTTTATTCCACGAAAAACTGATGTTATGGAGCTTAAGAAAATTTGGGGAGAAATAATCAGCTTTGAGTTGGGAACATTTATTGGGGGGGGGGGGGGTTGGAACTTGATTTGCTATAGTGAAGATGCACCGGGAGGGACTTAGGAGTACTATAACAAAATTAGAAGTTATGTACTCACCATAACGTTCCATCTGAGTAGGTGTATTCATTTGTCTGCAACCTGTGGGTTATGGATCCGATATCGGATCCGAACCGGCATGGTTTACCAGCTATGGATCCAAGCTCTCAGCTCCTCCCCTCACCCATAATGCCCTGCTCTACCCTCATGACCTCAGATCGAGTTTGCCAACAGCAAGAACACCTTGAAAAGGGTAACACACCATATGCAGGAAACTGAAAGGCCAGGGGGATAGGAGGGCGGGATGGTTGCAGACAAATGAATACACCTACTCAGATGGAACGTTATGGTGAGTACATAACTTCTAAATCTGAAGTAGGAGATTCATTTGTCTGCAACCTGTGGGACAGAGTCCCCAGCTACCTGAATCTTGGGCGGCCATCATGGAAGGATATTCCGGAGCACCGCGGAGACAAATGATGCTCTACCCCCTAGATGCAAGATCCAACTTGTAGTGGGAAATAAAAGTATGAGATGAAGCCCACGTGGCTGCTGCACAAATATCATCTAGAGGAATCCTAGCCTTAAAGGCTGCCGAGGTAGAGACTGACCGGGTTGAATGGGCGTGTACACCCTCCGGTGCGGGCCTTCCTGAAGCTTGATAAGCCAATAAGATACATTGTGAAATCCAGCGAGACAGAGAGACTTTAGAAATTGGCTTGCCCAAATTAAATTTAGCAAAGGAAATGAACAACTGGTCGGATTGCCTGTGACCAGCCGTTCTGTTTAGATAAAATCTAAGTTGCCTGTGAACATCTAAGGAGTGAAGCTTGTATTCACCTTTGTTTTCATATTTAGGAAAGAAAACAGGGAGGTTTAATGGATTGATTAATGTTTGCTTCAGAAGCTACTTTAGGAAGAAAGGACGGGTTGGTCCTGAGGTAAACACGGTCCGGATGAAAGACCAAGTAAGGAGGTTTAGCTGATAATGCTTGGAGCTCTGAAACTCTCTTGGCCGAAGTAATGGCTACTAAGAAGGCAGTCTTGAACGACAAGAATTTGAGATCTACCGTAGCCGCCGGTTCGAAGGGGGGGGCGGTCAAGGCCTTGAGAACTAAGGAAAGGTCCCAGGGAGGAACCGCTTGTTTTACAGGGGGCCTGAGAAGGAAAGTACCTTTAAGGAAAATTTTACACAACTTGGCCATGAGTGGACTGGAGTCATGACCAATGTGATAATGTGAAATTGCCGCAAGTTGTACTTTGACTGTGGAACTGCTGGCACCATTGTTAAAAAGAGTGGTTAAGAAATCAAGCACTAAAGGGAGAGGAACTGTGAAGGATTTCAGGCCTTGCCGCTCCGCCCACAAAGAAAACCGTTTCCACTTGCTACGGTAGACTTTCCTAGTGGACGGTTTATGAGCTGCCACCAGGATCGCCTTAACAGGGGACGAAATACCGGAAGTCCTGATCAAGAGTGGAACTGGAGCAGCCAAGCGGTCAGCTTCAGGTTGTCCAGGTTCGGAGGAGATAGGCAGGATGGATGAGATATCAGATCCGGAATGGGATCTAGAATCCAAGGGGGATTCACCGAGTGAGACCTTAGGAAGGGGAACCAGATCTGTCGAGGCCAAAACGGAGCAATGAGAATCATTCTGCAACCCACCCGAGAGGCTTTCTGAAGAACTTGGAGCATCAGAGGCAAGGGGGGATAAGCATACAGAAGACCGGGTGGCCAAGCATGCACCAGAACGTCTCTTGGGGAACCTCCTGGAGGAGGTATCAGAGCGAAAAAACTGTCGCACTTGGTGTTTGAGGGAGAGGCAAAAAGATCGCATGAAGGAGTTCCCCACCGTGCGAATATGCGTTCCGCTACTTGAGTATTGAGAGACCACTCGTAAGGGGTCAGAATGGTGCGACTGAGCTTGTCCGCCAGGATGTTGGACCGACCCGGAATGTGCGTTGCTATTAGAAAGCGGTTGGTGGAGATTGCCCATTCCCAAACTCTCATGGCTTCTCGACAAAGAGGGTAAGACCTCGTTCCTCCTTGCTTGTTGATATACCAGACAACCGACATGTTGTCCGATTGAATCGCAATTGTTCCCAAAGGAAGAAAGTCCTGAAGTGCTAGCAACGCTAAGAGCACTGCTCTCATCTCTAGAACGTTGATATGCAGTAAGGTCTCTGAATCGTTCCACGTGCCTTGGACGGTCCGGCCCGCAAAATGCCCCCCCCCCCACCCGAGGCGGGAGGCGTCCGTGGTCACCGTGGCGAGAGGGGGAGAAGCACAAAATGGGCAGCCTCCGTGGAGATCTGGGGAGTGAAGCCACCACAGGAGGGACCGCTTGCAAGCCTTGCTGATCGCAATGGGATGATGCATAGGAAGAGCAAGGTATGACCATTGTACTAAGAGAGTCCACTGGAGGATGCGCATATTGAGCCTGGTGAGAGGAAGAAGTGCTATAGCAGACGCCATGGACCCTAGAGCCCTCAGGACCAACTCCGCCGAAACTGAACTTGAGTGGAGAATGGCCCGCACCTGGAGCTGCAGATTTTTAACTCTGTCCGCAGTGAGGAAGGCTTTTAAACTCCTTGTGTCTAACCTGGCCCCTATAAAATCTAAGAGCTGTGTGGGTGCTAGGTTGGATTTCTTTGTGTTTATAGTGATGCCCAGACTGGGAGCAAGATGGAGAAAGGAGTCTCTCGCCAATAGTAGTAGATGCCTTGTTGGGGCGGTAAGGAGCCAGTCGTCCAGGTAGGGGAAGACCTGTACCCCCTGAAGCCTCAGGTGGGCCGCTACCACTGCTAATACTTTGGTGAACACCCTGGGGGCTGTGGTGAGATCAAAGGGAAGGACCCGGAACTGGTAGTGACTGGCTCCCAGCCGGAAGCGGAGAAACCTCCTGGAGCGCCTGTCCATTAGGATGTGGTAGTACGCATCTTTGAGGTCTATGGAACACATCCAGTGATTTTCTCCCAGAAGGGGGAGAATAGATTGCAGAGTGACCATTCGGAACTTCTCCTTGGGAACTGCCAGGTTCAAGAGAGAAAGGTCTAGAATTGGTCTTAGATCCCCCGTCTTTTTTGGCACTAAAAAGAACCTGGAGTAGAACCCTGATCCGATCTGGTCTGGGGGGACGGACTGGATGGCTCTTTTCTTTAGCAGATGGCCAATTTCTGCCAAAGCGGCCTCCCGTTGACCGGGTGGAACGTCTGGGAGGGACTTCAATTTTGTTAAGTGACGAAATGGGATAAGGTATCCTCTGGATATAATCTGGAGAACCCAGCGGTCTGATGTTATGGACTCCCATGCCGCTAGGTGCCCCGAAAAACGTCCCCCGACTGCCTCCAGAGTGGAGCAGCCGGGCAACCCCTCAGGGTTGCTGCGCGGGCCGTTCAGAGAAGGGTTCTCTGGACCCGAAGTTCCCGGGAGCCCCTCTGCCTCTAGGGCGGCGTCCTCCCTGTCCTCCTCTGCCACAGAAGGACTGGTTGTCCGGAGCAGGCTGGGATTGCTGTGACTTCCGGAACCACATCTTCTTCTGACCCTTTTGGTTCCTAGAATAGGGCCTCTGGGGTGCAGAGAAGCGGATTCCGACGGCAGACAGCGTCTTCCCGTCCTTCTCGCTCTGGGTCAAGGTGTCGCGAACGGTTTTGCCAAAGAGGGCAGAACCATCAAAGGGGGCGTTCGCAAATGACGCTTTGAAGGGTTCTGAGAAATCGCAATGACGGAGCCAGGCCTGCCGTCTAGTGACTACACCTGCCCCTGCGGCTCTAGCGGCGCCTTCCGTAGCATGGGAGAGTAGCCGCATAGAGGTATTAGTAACTGATCTAAGAGTGGCCATGCGGGTGGAGTGCAGCACTTTGTCCTCTTCCGACATGGACTCTGGGGGAGATGCAGCGTATTCTTTAATGAGATCGCGCTGCATCCTAATAACGTGTGCAAGGTAGTTCAGCGCCCTTACCGAGAAGGTCGCTGAACTAAACATCCGCTTCCCCAAGCGGTCCATCGTCCGAGACTCCTTGCTCGGGGGGTGGACTGATGGACTCTCCTGAGCAAGTTCCCTCTTGGTGGCCGCCGCCAACATGGCATCTACCGGAGGCCCCTTACTCCAATGGGCACGGTCAGACGGTGGACTGAGGATCCGGTCGGGCCTCTTAGGGATTGGCTCCACGGTGTCCGGTTCCTTCCACGCCCTGGTGGTAATGAGGTCCACCAGGGGGTCGGCAGGAGGGGACACCCAAGAGGTAGACGGGCCCGCTTCAAATGCCTCCAAGAACACGGACTCGTCCGAGGAAGACTTGGGGGCAGACCACCCCCCCCTTATGCGGAGCATTTCCATGATGTCTCCAAATGAGACATCCTCGGGGGGTGACCGTGGGGAGCCTTCCCCTTCCTCCAAATCCGTGTTATCCGTGAGAGACTCGGGGGAGTCAATGTGCCTCCTTTTGCACGTATGCTTGCAAGGAACATCCTCTGGGGGGCTGTCAGAGGACTCCTCGCAAGCAGCAACCTGTTCCAGGGGAGCAGCTTGGGGCACAGAAGCGGGCTGTCCCAAGGGCCGGATGGTGGAAGCCTGACCCAGTGCAGAGGGAGCGCGGGACGGAGCCGAAACAAGTGCCGGGGGTCCGGAGACCCTCAACAGGGCCCTCTCCACTACATCAAAGGCCGAAGGGGAGCCGACCTCGACCAAAGGATCCGACAATCGGCTCCCCCTCGGATCCGAAGAGTGGATCGGAGCCGGCGCCGAAGCGCTCGGATCCGAAGGGACAGTGCGCTCTGACACAGACGGCGCCGAAGGAGCACTGATCCCCCCGGATCCGAGGCTCGGATCCAGGCTCCGAGAGGTCGGATCCGATGCACTCAAGGGCAGGGTCGGATCCGAAGTACCAAGTACTATCGGCGCCGACCCACCCCCGGCTCCGAAGCTGCTCGGCTCCAACTGCTCCGAACCCGGGTAGCGGGTCGGAGAAGGAGCAATTGGCTTGAAAAAGGGGGTCGAGCTCCCCCCAGAGGGGGGGGGGGCAAGAGCACTCCCATCTGCATCTGGGCCTGGATGAACCTTCTCATCATCCAGTCCAGATAAGCATCCGATAGGCTGTACGTTGATCTCGACGAGGCTACCGAGGTAGGCCTTGAGTGCCTCCTCAATAGCCTCGACGGAGATCGGGTCTCCTCCTCCTCAGGTCCCGGTGAAAAACACACTGGAGACCGGAGCCGAGGAGGAGGAGAGCCAGCAGACAAGGGGGCCGGGGGAGAAGCCCGCTTGGCTGGCGGGGCCGAAACAGAGGTCTCGGCCCGCCGCTTATGGTGCTTCTCCCTCCGGTCCTTCTTCCTAGCATCCCTCTCCTCCGAACCAGAAACGGGAGGTTGAGTCCCAGGAGGAGGAGGGGGAGCCGGAGGGAATAACCGTGGGACGGTTACCCCGAAGGAGCGGAGGTCGGAGCAGAGTCCGGCAAGAGACCCGCCAAAACAAGCTTGGACCTCCGCTCCTTCAATGCCCTGGGGTTGAACCCTGCACAAATGGAACATCCAGATGTGAGGTGTTCAACCCCAGGCATCTAACACACCGAGTGTGGCCATCAGCTGGGCAAAGCTTATGGCCACACTCGGAGCACTTAGAGAAAATAGCCTTGGGCTGCTCAGACATCCCAAGCTAACAAAATAAAAGTTACTAGAACTAGAGTAAAGTAACTAAAAAAGAAAAATCACTCACAGGCCCAACACACACACTACGCTACCAGCGAGGGGAGGGATATAAATTTAAGATTAAACTCTAAAAAAAGTAATACAAAATGGAAACCTACACTTTCACACAAAATTAACCAAAAATTTTTAAATTTGACTAATTTAAACACTGAATAAAGCACTTAGCTGGAGAGCTGGAAAAACAATCTGGTCACCATGCGCGGCAAACAAGATCTGAGGTCATGAGGGTAGAGCAGGGCATTATGGGTGAGGGGAGGAGCTGAGAGCTTGGATCCATAGCTGGTAAACCATGCCGGTTCGGATCCGATATCGGATCCATAACCCACAGGTTGCAGACAAATGAATCTCCTACTTCAGATCAGTAGATTTCTGGAGGAATTTATGAAAATATTTTGAATGAAGATATGAATTCAGTAAGAAGAACTCAGAATTTATGCATTATTCCCCCAATGTACAATAACTGGGCTAGACTAGATAGAAATTATATTTTACAGGAACAGCTGCATTTAACTGAAAGCTTCGGCACACATCCAATAACTATTTCTGATCATACACCAATAAAAACCAATATAAAAATGCAGGGTAAGAAAGAAAAATAACACACTGGTGCTTTCCCACCTACCTGCAAGAGAGAAGACTAAGGAATGAGTAGTGGAAATTTTTCAGGGTTATCAGGGAAGATAGAATCTTCAAAGGTTTTAGGCAATAACTTGGCTAAAACAAAAATGGAGTTTAAAAACAGAGTTGAAAAGAATGAGATACAGTTAAGAAATAATATAAGATACTTAGAGGTACTGACAAAAGTGAAAGTAATGCAGTATAAGGGGATTCTCAATACAAGACAAGAAGCATAAAGCATATGCAGAATGCAAAAGAGAAAATAAGGGAGTATCTGAATAATATGCACAAATTTAGAAAGATTGCAGTTGAGCAACTATATTTGGAAATCTACAAAGCACAAACCTTTAGCAAAAAAGACTTTGGCAACAGAACTCAAAGGGCTGTTGACAAATCTGGGAACATAAGAAAAATAATCACTGACCCTGTAGATATTTGAGAGATATTCCAGAAATTTTATGAAAATTTGTCTAAAGCAGAGAAATGTGGAAATCACGAAAGAGTACAAATGGAAATATTTGTGGAAGACTCAGGTTACGCCAAGGTTAAGTATACAAGGCTCAGCAACTAAACGTTAAGATAGAAGGTAAGATAAAACAGTGATGTCTAAATTTATCTTCAAGAAATTAACAAGACTGCCATCTGTCCATGGAGAAAGTTTGAAAATTAGGGTGAAAGAAAGTGACAAAGGCCTAGAAGACTAACAGTATTTTAAAAGGAGGGGGAAGCACCAACATCTTGGATGAAAGCTCTGGAGGCTGTGTTACCTAAAGATGGCAAAGACCCTTCATATTCAGCTTTATATAAACCATTTAAATTTTAAAACACATCTACAAAAAGTGTTTATATTCATTCTAGCTAAAACAATGGCAAAGGTATTAC
Source organism: Protopterus annectens (assembly GCF_019279795.1). Lineage (NCBI taxonomy): Eukaryota > Metazoa > Chordata > Ceratodontiformes > Protopteridae > Protopterus > Protopterus annectens. The sequence continues at coordinate 1,938,190,981 of NC_056741.1, forward strand.
CAAAATTGATAGAAATGGATCAGTGAGGTTTTGTGGAAAGGAGGCAAATGTCTGACATTAAAAGAATTATGCTGATCCAGAGGGAAGCAGAATGTAAAGTGCATGTTGTTGGTGGGTCTTTATGCAGAGAAAGCATTTAACAGAGTAAGCTGGGATTTTAGGAGTAGGGCATTGGAAGCATTTTCATTCCCTGATAAAATAAATAAAAAGATTAATTAGGATATATGAAGGATCAGAGCCAAGAAATAAAGTGGGAGGCCTCCTCTTAGTGTGTTTGAACAGAGGAAAATCAGACAGGGGTGTCCTCCCTTCCCCCTTTATTTTCTTTATATTTAGAGCCACTGGCAAGGAAAGTAATGGACTCAAAAGGATATAACTGCTATGGGTAATCAATAAAGGTTAGCTTTACTTGCAGATATTTGTACCTGATAAATGCAGAAAAGGACATCTCAGTGTTGTGGAACAGTCAAGTCTTTTCAGAATACAAAATTAATGAAGCTAAAACAAAGCCTGTAGCCGTAACCTATGTACCCACACATGAACTGGTTCAGCAAATACCTATATGTACAGGGACCCAAGAGGAATTTAGGAGTACATATTAAAAAAATGCTTCTATTATGGCAGCTAAGGATATGTGGAAAGAGATTAAACGAAAGACAATACAAAAACTGAGACACTAGAAACTCATTTATGGATATGGCTAGCAAAATACAAGCAGTGAAAAATGTTTTTAGTCACTTTAGTCTTGTATAGGAGTTGGGCATAATTTCTCCACAGGTTGATAAAACTACGGACAATGATTAATAAAGAAATGAAGTAATTTATCTGAGAGGGATGGAAGGCAAAACTTAAATGGACCTGATTTGAAGGGACATTTTAGAGCTACACAATTAACGCAAATATACATAAGACAAGTAGAAGGTTACAATTCAAAGTGGAATGGGATGATGGTTAAGCAACGGGAAAGTTAAAGAAAGAAAAGGAAGTTTTGGATGTAGATCCTTTACAGAGAGCAACCACAATACAGAATACTATATTCAAAAAGTAGCAGAAAGAATGAAGTCAATACAAGAATGAAGAAAGGAGATTTTGCCAATAGGGATGACTGCAAGTAGGAGTACAGAAAATAGGCAAGAGGGGGCTGAAATTTCACAAAGAAACCTGGCAAAGGAAGCAAGATATTCAGAGGAAATAACTCAAGCAGCTAAGGTAACACAGTGGGATGAAAACAAGAAGACATTTGGATTGTAGGCTACAGACTGCCTTCGCCTACCTGGGCTTGACCTCAGAATACAAGCAAACAGAAAGGGATGGGGGAATTTTAATTGAAAGATCAGCTCTGGTAGAGTTTTTACTTGAAATGAACACAGGTAGCTGTTTAAAACAGAGCTAAATACTAGGGCATATAAAGTATTGCATGACACCTGTAAGAATCAGAAAAGATTAGAAAAGACTGGAAAGAGAGAGAGACTAGAAAAGCAATTTTAAGACATGCATGGCTTCAAAGTATGCAACCAACTCCAGAAGGCTTAGGATTTTTGCTTGGAAGTTACCTGAATAGGTATTTTTATACCCCAAGCAGACTTCAAATAATTTTTCATCAGGTAGATAGCAAATGTTGGAGGTATCCTGGAGAACAAAGAGGTAACTGGGAAGATACATTTGGGAGTGTAATGAGTTGGTAGATTTTAAAAAATCCTTAGAGTGCTGTATCAAAATATTGGGTGAGCAAATGGCTGTAATTTAAGGAAACGATTTTTTGAGCTGGGATATAGGATCTGAATTGCCTAGACATAATAAGACAAGAAGTTTAATTCTGTCTTCTGCCAAAAAAAAGCAATTACTAGAAAATATAAATCAAAGTCTAACCTAAAACGCAATTACTAGAAAATAGAAATCAAAGTCTAATCTATCTGGAGTACTGACTATTAGAAAGAAATAAAAGAACTAGAAGAGGGGTCTTTAGAAAAGGGAAGGAGTAAGTTGCACAGAAGTAAAAGGAAATTGTGAACAATACAGGCATAATAATGTTTAGGAGGAGAAGTAAGGTTTAAGGGAAGGCAGGAATTCAGCAATTTTCTGTAATGGACTGATGAAAGCAGCAAATAAAATATGTGATGTATATTGTATTTATATGGAAAAATCTTAAAATTGCTGTATTCTTTTCTATAGCAGACTCGCACTTATCCGGTCTCACTGGGACCGGACCTTAGGTTGGATAAACAAATGGCTGGTTAATCCAAAAAAAAAAAAGCATAGAAAATGGGATTTATAGGTTGTAGATCAGATTTAAAAAATATATTTATATATGTTGCATTGATTACCAGTGCTCTTATTTAACTCTACGGATGAAGTAATACGCTAAGTATAATGCACAGTACTTTTTCCTAGAACTGGCAACAAAAATTTGATACACGGAAAAAAATCTTGACAAAAATATGGCCGGTTAAAGAGGAATCTGGTTAAAGGGAGACTCATTAAGAGGGAGTCTACTGTATTAATGTTTGCCTATGGCTTTTTTTTTTTTTTTTGTAATCTTGTCACTTAAGAGTGGCTCTCCCTTGCCCACTGAGGAGACCCCAACAGCCGCAGAGGAAATGGCTAATCTGCAGTCCATAGTGGCACACCAGAGGGATCCAGAGTAAAAGATGAGAGTAGTCTGAGGAACAAGCTATGGCTGCAGCAGATTCACCAAGGAGGAAAATTGTTAACCTGCACATGCAGGTTAAAACAAAACAAAAAGTTGTCTTTTAAGTCACTTTTTCCAGAAAACACATTAAAAAAGTGCTAGATAAGTGCACCTGAAGCCAAGGGAAAGAATAATCGAAACACACACACAAAAAAACGCCTGCTGAACAGCCACCACCAGTCACAAAAATGAAAGGACACTTATTTGAGCACTTTCGTTCTTTTATTAAACTGCAATAGAACTTGTTCAGAAAATAATTTAAACATTAATGTATGCTTTATAGAATAACTATTAACAAATCCATTTTAATTAAAAGATTTGTTGTTTTAAACAAAGGGGCTAAAGTGGAGATGGAGTATGTAAATCGCATATGTGCCTTTCTCTTGCCTATAAATATTGATAGTGAAGGAATTAGTATCATTATTACACAAAACTGGAGAATAATACAAGGGAACGAGGCGTTGGCTAAAGTTTTAGGTGATTTCCCCAAGTTTATATTTAAAAAGACAAGATAATTTGAAAAAACTTTTAGAACATAATTTTGTTAGAAAATACAAGAGTTTGGATGGTATTGGTGGTACTCACCCTTGTAGCTTTGTAAACAATGCAGGTATATTAATAAAGGGCAGTAATACTACACTTTCACAAGAAAGCTATCAAATTTTCTAAAAGTTATTCATGTTAAATTGAATGCATAGATTATCTTTACCCTGTGTAGTACCCACTCTTGTTTTTATGTAGGACAAAGTTTTACAAAATTTAGGCTCAGAATTAGGGAACACCCAAATGCTATTAAGAAGGCTGACTATAATAATGCCTTAGCTTGACGGAATGTGAGGATTTTCCTAAATTTCATTTTTTAGTACTGGAAAAACTGAAATAAGCTTCATTTCAGGGTGCAACAATGTACTTAAAATCCCGGAGCTCAAATGGCAGACTTGTTTCTTAAAGTTGAATGTGCTTCTGGACTGAAGGAGATAAATATAAAATGTTAACTTAAAGTTTATAAAATCTTTTGTTGGATTTCATATTATGTTAGGGATTGGATGTACGGTTTTATTTTTATGGTATACTGATTACAAAGTTTTAATATGTTTATTGTTGCCATAGTGATATTTTAAAAGTGAGGCATATTAGAAAATTAAGTCATGGTGATGTATTTAATGTGACAGGAGAAATCAAAATTTGGAGGGCTATTGTTTAACTTTTGTTGTATAAAGTGTACATTAATGTTTAAATTAATTTCTGAAGAAGGCCCATTAAAATTTAATAAGAGGAATGAAAAGCGCTCAAATAAAGTGTCCTTATTCCGTTTCTTAACTGGTGGTAGCAGTTCAACTGGGTTTTTATGTGGCGTTTAGATTATTCTTTACCTTGGCTTCAGGTCTGCTTATCCTAGTGTTTTTGTGTACCTTTTGAGATGGCTTCCCTTTTGTCAGGAATGGAAAATAAAGACAGCGAGTTCCCTGGGTCCTATAATGGAATTAGGAACAGAAGGGAAGTAAGAAAATGGCAACTTTAGCCTTAGGGTCTATTCTGTTCCATCTAAGCTTCAAGGTTTTACTCAGACCGGTCACTCAGCCTTTCAACAAATGCAGTCCACCCCAGAAAGCTTTAGCAAAAAGATAAGTCATATTAAAGGACAACAATGGGATTCTATTATTAAATGCTCAACTTCTCTGTCCTTTTTCTCCCTATTTAATGTCCCTGCTATGAACAAACAAATATTTTATATTGACTGTTTCTCTCCACTAGAACAGTGCCTTACTGTACTGTGGCGGTTTCACTTTCAAAATCTTTTACCATGCCCTTGCTGCACTCCCCAGTTCACTGCTGTCATCAAGGCCACTGAATACAGATAGTTTTCTGGACAGTTGCCTCCCCAAACTGACATCACCATGACTGTCCTAAAAACCCACCCATGCTGTGATGACACAGCTACCTGGTCATTCCCCTACCCATACAGAAAGTAAAGGCAAGAACAAGGAAACAGTACATGTGTCAAGTCTCCTGCTGTAAGCTGTTAATCACAGCAGGTAACAGCTCAAATTACCCTTAGCACCTTCCCCTACCAATACAGAAAGTAAAGGCTAGAACAAGGAAACAGTACACGAGTCAAGTCTCCCGCTGTGAGCTGTCAATCACAGCAGGTAACAGCTCAAATAACCCTTAGCACTTTGACAGCTACAGAAGTTAGGTGTGAAGGGGGAGGGGAGACGAGTTAAAGTAGTACAATTCAGGCTTCATAAAAAAATGCAGTTTAGCCATTCTAAAAACCAGCAGCAATAAAAAGCACTTTGGAAGTCTGTTCTGTGGCATTTGCATTGTTTGTGTTTTAAGTAGTCACTGAATAGCATGAAATGTTACTTAGAACTGACAAACAGAGCAGTGTATGCATATGAAATCAATGCAGTGACAGGAGCTTTAGGAAGAACAAGGCCTGCATGATGCAACTTAGATGAGCACTGAATTTTGGGATACCTAGAGGCAGACTAAACAATCAGAATGACTCCAAGATACTAGACCCCATTTGGTCAGACTCAGAAATGATGTATAAGAAGTATTTAAAAACCTGTATATAGTCCCAGAGTGGTGTTAAAATGCAGGAAATACCAAACCATGATGAAATAAACATGTTTGAGTCTGTGGGTGCGGGTCTCCAAGTCTAGTGACTTGAGTCATATAACTTTCACCAGGAAATTCAACAGATTCCAGTGAACAGACCACTGTTAATGGTAAAAGTATTAGTGGCAATAATTCTCTTGAGGTTTGTACAACTCTGAAGTTAATCCTTTTTGGTCATTCTGGATTTCCAACTACATTGTCTGGGACCAGTTCAACTGGTGACACCACTATGAACTGCACGTCCTTGACATTTGATTTGGAGAAAAAAAAACTTTTGCAGTATAAAACAGAATATGATATATTTTTTTTTTATTTATGTAGGTGTAGGAGTTGCAGCAAGTACTGAAATGCTTGCAAGTAATACAAGTTACCAAATGTTGTTTCTCGAGAAGACATTTACCAAGAATTAATCAAACTATATAATGACACTGGTTTAGAGGCCATTAAGAAATTAGTTGTCTACAATGAGAACAAGTTATCTCCTATTAAAACAGATACTATGCAGCTAAATGAATTTGTTGTCAATCAAATTTTGCTGTTCAGTTCTTTAAATAACACAGGCATCAAATTAGACAGACATATTGCCACACAAATTGAAATGAACAAAAAAACTACAAAGGGATGCTCTGCTTAAATTGTAAAGCCGACCCCATTAACACAAGACTACAGTTTAGTTGACCGCCTCCTGCTGCAGTTACAAGTACTGGATTTGGTGTGAACTAATTAGATGAATTTTCCACCGATGTTCCCACCCAAACATCTTCCTTCTCTTGATGCAGACACTAGAATGGATACTATAGCTATACCCAATACCATTGAATAAGATGAACCTAGTGTGAGTCGGACTTTATAACCATTTTTTCTGATGGGGACAGACCAAAGTCACAAATTAAAAACAGAGGAAAAAGAAAAGGAAAACAAAGGGGTAGAGAGAAATAATAAAGAATCAATTCATGCTACTCGTCAGATCTACAATTTTCTTGTCAAGTTTTTTCAACAGACGAACTTAATATTTTAGAAAAAGGACTCTAGTATAATCCTACTAAAAGGGTTCAACACACAGATTTAATTATAGATTTAAATTATTTCTTCACAAATACTTGTATGATGTGAATAAAGATTCATCTAGTTGTCCGGTATAAAAGCAGTCTCTAATCCATCACTGAACACAACTTTAAAAGTTTTTAGCAAAGCCTGTGAATGTGATTTTATTAAACTTATTGAAAATAGACATCTTAGAAAAATGCGCAATTTAAACTTGAAAGAACAAAAAGCCTTAAATAGTGTATGTAATTACAATCGTTTGTGATTTATGAAAGCTGATAATGGCTGTAGTCTAGTGCTAACAGAACACAAACAAGTATGAAAGTTAAATAGTGAAAATGTTAAGCAATCAAGATCATTACAGCAAAGTTGGTAAGACTTTGCCTAAGAAGCTTTCAGGCCAGTTATTTTACATTAAGAGGGTTCGTGGTCTGCACTCTTGTGGGAGGAGAGGCTGGACTCTGCCCTTCTGAGCTGGGAATTTCTGGTTAAAGGCTTATAGTGCATGCATATCTGAACTGCTTCTTACTGAAGTTGGTGTGCCTTGTTTGCTGTGGCATAGACTGGATTCGGGCCTGCTGGATCTAGCTTTGTTTGTGTAACGAGCACTAATCCAGGCATTCTCTAAAGTATTCAATTGTATATATTACTGCTTGGTAGTAACTTGATTAAACTGTAGCTATCATTCTAAGTCTTTTGGATTAAGCACTTGGGCTTCAGACCAGTTGTTTTACATTAGGAAGGTTTGTGGCATGCACTGTGGTGGCAGGACAGGTAGCTTTCATCCTTCCAAGTTGGGAACCGCTGATTGAGAGCCCAGTGTCTGTTATTCTTAAAGTGTATTAGTTCTGGTTTAAGCACTTGGGCTTCAGGACAGTTATTTTACATTAAAGGTTCGTGGTCTGCACTCTTGTGGGAGAAGAGGCTGGACTCTGCACTTCTGAGCTGGGAATTTCTGGTTAAAGGTTTATAGTGCCTGAATATTTGAACTGTATCTTACTGAAATTGGTACACCTTGTTTGCTGTAGCATAGACTAGATCCAGGCCTGCTGAATCTAGCTTTGTTTATATGCTTGTTGTTTGCTTGTTTACCAGCTCGAGGCAGCCCCATATCCCATGATGCAAGGCGGTGATTACCCAGATCTCGTTTGGTATCTAGAGGAAAAACTGCCCATAATCTTTTCACAAAGGAAAAGAGAACAACTAACCTGAGAAGGCTGTAAGGGGGACCCAGGTAATGGTGTCCAAGGAAGAACAATCTGCCAGAGGAGAAGGAAGTTAAAGGTCTGTCCAGGCTAGGGGGACAGGAGGGAGGGACACAAGAAAGAAGGCGAGAGAAGACAACTAACATGGAACGTTATGGTAGGCACATAACTTCTAAATGTTAAGTTGTCAATCTCGCCTTCATTCTTGCTGGATGGGACCGCGTCCCTAGCACCTCTATCCTGGGTGGCTCAATGGAACAGACTCTTGAGAACTGTGGAACCAAAACTTGCCCTGTCCCCGGAGGCCAAATCCAATTTGTAATGAGAAACGAAGGTATGAGGAGTGGCCCAAGTGGCTGCTGCACAAATAGTGTCCAAGGGTAGCCTAGCCTGAAAAGCTGTAGATGTGGCTAGACCTCTGGTAGAATGTGCTTTAGGTTTTGAGATCAGTTGTTTGCCCCTAAGCTGATAAATGTCCGAAATAGTGGAAGACAGCCATCTGGATAAGGTCACTTTAGAAACAGGGAGACCTTTTTTATTTTCAGCATAAAGAAAAAGCTGATCAGACTTTCTAAATTGTTTTGTTCTGTCCAAGTAATATCTGAGTTGGCGATGAACATCTAGGCAATGCAATCTTTGTTCCGCCCTCTCAGAATGATTGGGGAAAAATACTGGAAGATCAATAGATTGGTTTAAACTTGTTTTAGAAGCAACCTTGGGCAAAAAGGATGGATTGGTTCTCAAGGATACTCTATCCTTGTGGAAGACCAAGTAAGGGGAACGAACACAGAGAGCATGAAGTTCAGACACTCTCCTAGCCGAGGTAATAGCAACTAGAAAGAGTGTCTTCCAAGAAAGAAACTTTAATGAGCATGTAGCAGCCGGTTCCAAAGGGGGGAGTATCAAGGATGCCAGCACTAAATTTAGGTCCCACTGCGGTGGAGGATCCCTAACAGGGGGTTTAAGGAGGCATACCCCTCTGAGAAAGGCTTTACACAGTTTGTGAGACATAACGTTCTGGTCTGCAAATCCGACATGGAAATTCGAGATTGCTGCCAACTGGACTTTAACTGTGGAAGACGAAGAACCGGAGTGAAAATTTTCAGCTAGAAAGTCCAAGACTGACTGAATAGGGGCAGTAAAAGGGTCTATGTTCTTAGACTTTGCACAAAAGGAGAAACGTTGCCATTTGCTAGAATAAATCCTTCTGGTAGAGGACTTTAAAGAAGCTACTATGATATCTCTAACGGGGTTAGAGATCATAGGAAGCCTGGCTAAGGAAGGAAGTGGAGCAACCAAGCGGTGAGGTTGAGGGAACGAATGGACCGGTGCAGATGACCCGACTGGTGGGTCAGAAGATCTGGAACTGGGTCCAGATGCCAAGGCTGCACCAAGAGATGGCGATGAAGGAACGGGAACCAAATTTGTCGAGGCCAGTAGAGGGCAATGAGAATCAGCTTGGCTCTCAAGACTGTAGCTTTCTGGAGTACTTGAGGTATTAACGGAAAGGGGGGAAAGGCATAAAGAAGTCCCCGGGGCCAATCCTGGGTTAGAGCGTCTCTGGGGGGATGGCCCGAAAGTGGAAAGAGAGAAGAAGTCTGGGCATTTGCTGTTTTGGGGTGTAGCAAAAAGGTCGCAGAATGGGCAGCCCCACTTCTGAAAAATCTCTTCCACTATAGATTGTTTGAGAGACCACTCGTGAGGCATGAGTATAGCTCTGCTCAATCTGTCCGCTATGATGTTGGTTTTCCCGGGGATATGCGTTGCTATCAGAAACCGATGAGAGGAGATCGCCCATTGCCAAAGTCTGAGAGCTTCTCGACACAAAGGATAGGACTTGGTCCCACCCTGTTTGTTGATGTACCATACCACGGACATGTTGTCCGTGTGAACTGCAATTGTCCCTAAGGGAAGAAAGTAGTTGAGGGCTTGCAACGTTAAAAGCACTGCTCTCATCTCTAGGACATTTATGTGCAGGTGGTACTCGAACGGTTGCCACGTGGTCGGTGGAATAAAGGAATTTCTTCCAAGGCTTGGTTGGCTGCTGGTGTTTCTGAGGCAGTGATCGTGTTGTTTTGTCACTTCATCCTGCCCTGATAATGCCCCCCCCACCCGATCAGGGAGGCATCCGAAGTGACCGTGGCTACCGGGGCTGAGGGGACAAATGGTCTGCCTTGATGGACTAGGGGGGAAGAAGTCCACCAGGATAGATGGCTCTTGCAGGTCTGTGTCACAAGAATCTTGTGACGCATGGGTAACTGCTGGAAGGACCATTGGGTAAACAACATCCACTGCAGGAGACGCATGTAATAACGAGCCAGAGGAAGAAGTGTGATGGCAGCTGCCATAAGGCCTAACACTTTCAGGACCAACCTGGCTTGTACCTTTTGCTGAAAAGGATCATCCGAACATGGTTTTGGATATCCAGGATTCTTAGGTTTGTTAGGTTTGCTGACATCCGAGTAGTGTCTAGATCTGCACCTATAAAGGTAATAGATTGGCAAGGCGATGAGGAAGACTTTTCGAAGTTGACTGAAATCCCTAACTGGCTGCAGAGACGTAGAGTGTAATCCCTGGCCTGGAGAAGTTGATGCCTGGTGGTGGCTGAGAGGAGCCAGTCGTCTAGGTACGGAAACACCTGGAATCCCTGACGTCTCAGGTGAGCCGTGACCGCTGCCATGCATTTGGTGAACCAAAGGGCAGGGCTCTGAACTGAAAATGACTGGTCCCCAGCCGAAAGCAGAGAAACCTTCTGGAGCGTCTGTGGATTTTTATGTGATAGTACACATCTTGAAGGTCTATGGAGCACATGCAGTTGTTTTTGCCCAGAAAGGGCAAAATCGACTGAAGTGTGACCATCCGAAATCTTGCCTTTTTGACAGACTTGTTTAGCCTGCTGAGGTCTAATATTGGTCTCCAGTCTCCCGTATTTTTGGGGACCAAAAAGAACCTTGAGTAGATTCCGGATTCTAAATGATCTGTTGGAACTGGCTGGATGGCCCTTTTCTCTAGAAGCTTTGAAACCTCTAGCTTTGCAATTTCCCTTAGACCGGGTGGAACGTCTGGAAGGGATCCTTTTTGAGGGAAGGGGCTAATCTCGAAAGGTATTATGTAACCCTTGGATATGATCGACTGTACCCATTTGTCTTGAGAGAGGGAAAGCCAGGCTTCTGGGTAGAGCGACAATCTCCCCCCGACTGCCTCCAAGGGTGGGCAGTCGGGCAACACCTCAGGGATGCTGGAAGGCCTTGTCAGAGAGAGGCTCTCTGCTGCCCTGGTTCTGCAGACCCCCTCTGCCCCTAGGGAGGCATCTGTTGTTATTACCCCCTCTGCCTCTGGGGGTAAACTGACCACGTGCGTCAGGCGTGACTCCCTGTGATTTTCGGAACCACATTTTCCCTCCCTTCTGACCTTTGGGGTAAGGTCTCGAAGGGGTGGAGAAACGGACTCCTACGGCAGAAAGAGTCTTGCTGTCTTGCTCGCACCTGGTCAAAGTATCCTTCACCTGAGGGCCAAACAAAGTTGTCCCATCAAAGGGAGAGTTTGTGAAGGACGCCTTAAAAGGGTCTGCAAAATTGCAAAGCCGCATCCAGGACTGATACCTGAGAGCCATTCCTGTGCCTGTGGCTCTACTCGCCCCATCGGCTGCATAAGAAATGAGCCGCATGGAAGAGTTAGTTATGGAATTTAGGATTCCCAGCTGAGAGGCACTCTTCTCTTCAGCCCCTGCAGCTGACTGATCCTGTACTACTTCACCCAATTCTTTGAGGATATCTCTTTGAAGTCGGGTGAAGTGACATAATTCAGCGAACGCATAGCAAAGGTCGCGGAGGAAAACATCCGCTTACCATATCTGTCCATGGTCCTAGACTCCTTGTTAGGAGGATGGACTGGTACGGAAGGATCTGCAAGTTCCTTCTTGGTGGCGGCCGCCACCACCATGGCATCAACCGGGACACCTTTAGTGAGAAACTGTTTTTCAGTGGGGGCCGTGATAAATTTAGGCGGCCTCCTGGGGACTGGTTCCACAGAATCAGGAGATGCCCACGCCTTTTGAGCTATCACGTCCATGAGGGGGTCGAAAGGCGGAGACACCCAGGAGGTGGAAGGTAGAGATCCAAAAGCCTCCAGGTATACCGATTCATCCTCGGAGGGATTAATGGGGGGCCAGTTCCCCCTCTGTTTCAGGAGTTCAAGGATGTCTGAAAAGGAAACCTCCTCAGAGGGGGATCTTGGGGACCCCTCAGACTCATCTAAGTTGGTATCTAATGTCATAGACTCAGGGGAGTCTAAGTGCTTCCTCTTGCAGGTCCTCTTACGCGGGGGTTCCCCTGAAGGATCAGGAGAAACCTCGAAAGAGGAAGTTCTTCCCAATGGGGAAACCTGGGGCGATGGATCTCTGGGTCCGGGAGCAAGAGAGTGGGAAGAGATATCTACAGGCACCGTAAAGGGAGGAGCTAAAGGAACCGACTGCTGACTGAGCTCGGGGGCTAGCACACTCCTCATCATCTCGAAGGCTCCCCTCCCGGGGAAGACCGAGAGCTGCCGCTCCGAACAAACAGGAATCCCCGGCCCCACCGAAAGGGGAGGCTCCGAAGCAGATGTCGGTGCCGAGCTCACCAAGGCCGAAGCTCCGAGAGGGAGAACGGGGTCGGACAAATGTCCGATGCCACTCGCCCCCTTGGAACCGACCAGGGAAGCCAGATGACCGGATCCCTCCAAGGACGGTCTCAAGGAGGAGATGGGAGTCGAAAACGACGGAGGCGAAAGGGGTGGTATCGGCTCCGAAGCACCAACAGTCACGGTACCAATAAACTCCGGCTCCGAGCTCTGAAAGAGTCGAAGAAGGAATTTCTGGAGTGTGTGGAATAGCGGTCGTCTGCTGAGACGGGCTATGGAGCATCTGGGCCAGTGCCTGTGAATTCAGCAGTCTACTCACCACTCTCTCCAAGTCATGGTCTGAGAGTCTGGAAGACCTTGAGGATCGGCTCCGATGGCTCCGGTCCGAAAGTAAGGGAGAGGCCGGAGCCGAGTGGATAGACTCCAGCGAAGGAGATCTAGATCTCTTTCTCAATGGAGCCATCGGAGCCGAAGAACCTTCAGTTCCAGTTGGAGCCGACAGCTTGTCGGCTCAGAGCTAGGTTAGAGATGTGTCGCCTACAGCCGGAGCAGGCTTCGAAGCAAGGGTATCGGCTCCAGCCGGAGCAGACAAAAGGTACCGAAGCCAGGGTATCGGTGCCGATCGGCACCGATACTAAAACCTCCGAGAAGGAAGGATCGGCTCCGGACGGAGCCGATCTCGACTCCGGTGGAGTCGGAACCAAGGCCACAGACTTGGACACTGAAGGCTGGGCCTTGGATGGCTCTGAGGGCTTCCCCGAGCCGGACTTAGCCAGGGAGCTCTCAGGCTTGAGAAGACCTCTTAAGATAAGTTTATTTCTACGTTCCTGCAGGACTCTCTGGCTGAATGAGTGGCAAATAACACAGGAGTCCTGCAGGTGTAGGGGTCCCAATCAATAAATACAAGAAGTGTGACCGTCTGTCAGAGACATCTTCTGACAGCACGAGTCACACTTCTTGAAACCTGAAACCCTAGTGTCTTTAGACACAGTCCTAAACACAAACACACACCCCACTCAGTCCAAAAATCACACTGACTATACAAAAAAAAAACTAAGTACAGTGAATAAAATCACAAACACACCTAAACAAATCCTGACAGGAAACTGTTTGGGAAGGTAAGACCCAAGGCCTGAAAAACAGAAAATACGGATAAGGGGACGGGAAGCTAACGGGAATAGGGCTAAGTGAATCGGGTAAACTAACAAACTATGAATATGAAAAATTTAAGGTAATGGGATAGCTAAAATTCTTAGAAAAGAGTAATTAAATTCACTTACCAGGAGCTGGCAAAAAAGGTGACATCATGAGCAAAGCAGCAAACGAGATCTGGGTAATCACCACCTTGCATCATGGGATATGGGGCTGCCTCGAGCTGGTAAAAGTGACTCTTGAGCTTAGCAAGTGCCGAGTCGGAGCAGAGGATCGGCTCCGAACCCATCCAGCAAGAATGAAGGCGAGATTGACAACTTAACATTTACTGTTTGTCGTTTTTGCATTTAAGTTACCTGTAACACATTGCACTTAAGTTACCTGGCACTTGCTCACTAAAGCAATTCTATAAGTCAGCACTAAAAATTAAAAGCTCTACACCCTCACTCCCCACTGGCCCTTGTTCTCAATTAAGAAATTCCCAATATTATTCTAGCATGTCCAAAGGTCAGTTGTCAATCTCCTCTCCGGTCCAGTTGGTGAATCTGGGAATCTTGAGGCAACGTTACAACTGCCTCATGTACACAGACAACCCTCTCCTCCTCCCAACAAATTCCAACATGTGTGAGAGATACAACCATATAGCCAAACTGGAGACTAAACTCTCTCAAATCAGTACTGGCATAACCAGTCAGGAGGAGAAGGAAACCACACTCACTACAATTCCAGTCTCACATAGACCTACCACGACAGCAAACAAAACACATAATCACACAAAAACATACTCAGAGGCTCTAAATAAATATCTTCCAAAGCAGCAGAGACCTGGAAAGCAGACACCCAAGCAACCTCTACCCCAAAACAAAACACGTGCAACACATCTCACAAAGCCAGTGTGCCGAACAGTCACAGCCCTTAAGACTAAACAACACACCTGCTACACTTGTAATAGGTGGCTATCGTCAGGCACACTGACGTCCCGCTCATCAGGCTGAACAAGGAGAGGGTCACGGTGAGCAGCCTGTCGGGCACAAGGATCCGCCACATAACAGAAGCACTCAGGTCACTCAAGACAAGTACAAATATGACTCAGTCATTGTCCATGCTGGTGTGAATGACCTGAGACGTACCTCCCTGGACTACATGAAAAGAGACAAAGGAGCGCTCTGAGCATGTAGCCCAGGCCGGTATGACCCTGATCTTGAGTAGCATCTTAACCTCACCAAGAATGATGCCATAATATGAAGACAAGATGATCAATTTCAACAATTGGCTTAAGTACTGGTGTCATTCAAAGGGGATCCAATGCCTGTCAGCTTGGGATGATATGCTCGACAAGCCACGACGCTTCGCTAGGGACGGCTTGTACCTGTCACCCCTGGGCTTTCGGATATTGGCAAAGGCTCTTGCTACCCCCATAGTGCCTTTTTTAGGCAAGGCTCAAAAGACAAACCCACCTCCATAGGTATCACAAGGGATAAGAAACTAAGAGTAATGCTACTCAACGCCAGAAGTCTAAACCTCAAGATGCACTTTTCGAAACTCTCCTTAGCATGGAGAACATAGATATCTGTGCAGTAACAGAAACCTGGTTCAGGGTTCCCGAGAGCACCCCAGCACTACCAGGTTATACCTCATACCATGCTTTTCGGCCCCAAAACTTGGACCGAACCACAAAAGGAGGGGGAGTATCGATATTCAAAGATACCCACACCTCCAGGTTGGTGGCAAAGCAAGAAGCATCAGAGACTATCCATGTGCAACTAACAGTGGGTAAAACTGCCTTCCAGTTTATAGCCTGCTACAGACCACCCTCCCAAACCAGGGAACCCCACTCGGACTTCCTGAGAAAACTGGAAAATATGAAGGTCTCTCCAAACACCATTATATTGGGCGACTTCAACTACCCAAACATAGACTGGGAGCACTACTCTAGCTCCAACACCCTAGCCCAAAGGATCCTAGAATTTATAAACTCAAATGCTATGGAACAACTTGTTACCACTCCAACAAAAGGGGAAACCATACTGGACCTGATCCATCACCAACATGGGGACTCTATGCTCCAGACCAGAAGTGTATCCCTCACTGGTAAGATCAGACCATGAACTAATCTCACTGGATATTCACATCCCAACCCCACCCCCTGCCCAGAAAACCACAGTGAAAAACTTCTCTAAAGCAAATTTCACACTCCTCAAAACAGAGGTGGAATCCTTCAAAGCCTACGGGCCTGTGGAAAATACGGCCCAGAACGCAGAATCCTTTATAAATGCATTCTATGAACACCTTCAGGAATGCATGGATCATGCGATCCCTAATAAAACCAAGACCCAATCCTCCAAAGGCAGACGTCCTGTCTGGTGGACCCCAGCCATAAACAAACTAAACAACAGAAGGAGGAAGCTACTAAATGATAGAGCAAAATCCCAAAAAGGGAAGGCATCACTGATCAGTATTAGCAAAAAACTACGGGCACTCATAAAATTGTCTAAGGCCTGCTTCGAGAGAAAAATTGCACAGGACACCAAGGATAATCACAAGGCTTTCTTTAGTTATGTTCGGAACCTGGGTGGTAATTCCCAGATATGCTCAGAATTAGTCCAAAATGACAAAAAATACACTGAACCCACAGACATTGGCAACATCCTAGCTGACAGGTTAAGCGCAAACTCCACCACTCCCCTCCCCACCAAAAGGGCAAATATCTATCCCAGCAGAGTGCTGCCCCCCTGACATCTCAGATGCTCAGGTAAAAGCCGCCCTCTCCAAAGCAAAAAACACAGCATCAATGGGACCAGACGGTGTCCCGGGCTGCGTCCTACATGAACTCCAAGAAGAGCTAAACCCAAACATAGAACTACTGTTCAATCTCAGCCTTACTACAGGATATGTGCCCAAAGAGTGGCGTACAGCAACAGTGGTCCCTCCCCATAAAGGTGGTGCCTCAACGGATCCTGGAAACTATCGCCCCATAAGCCTGACTAGCTTGGTCAGCAAAGCTATGGAAAGGATCATCAAGGACCTCATAAATAAAGATATTGGGGACCTACAGACACTGGATCCTACCCAGTTCGGCTTTGTTAAGGGCAGATCCTGCCTCTAAAACCTGGTTGATTTCTTTGAAACAGTCACCAAGGCCATTGATGAGGGGAAGGTGGTCCACACAGCCTACCTGGACCTCGCAAAAGCCTTCGATACAATACCCCACTCGGGCATTATAGATAAGCTCACCAGCTTAAATATAAACCCCTATGTCACTAGATGGATTGCAAACTGGCTCTCAAAACCCACATGGTTAGAATTGCTGGAGCCATGTCAGACTCCAAACCAGTTACAAGTGGTGTCCCACAAGGGTCAGTCCTGGGACCTCTCTTGTTCGGTATATATTTCTCGGAGGTACAGGCCAACACGGAAGGACTGTGGCTGACCAAGTTCGCAGACGACTGCAAACAGGGCGCCATAATCGACTCTCCAGCCGACACAAGCATCCTCCAAAAGGGCCTCATAGAAACAGACAACTGGTGCCAGAGCCATGGCCTCAAGCTAAATGCCAAAAAGTGTATAGTCATCCCCTTTGGCAAAAACAAAGTGCCCACAAATTACCACATAGGTGGTAATCCATTAAGTACAGAAGAAGTAATTGGGGACCCAAGTTGATAGCAATCTCTGATTTGACAACCACGTGGCCAAAGTGGTTAGAAAAACATTTTATATAGCCCACCTAATCATGAAGGGATTCACATCTAGATCAGGGAAGGTCATCGTGCCTCTTTACTCATCCCTCATCAGGCCCAAAATGGAGTACAATGCCCCTTTTGGGATGTACCTTACCAGACACCTGCAGCAACTGAAAAGACCCCAAAAGTACCTCACCAAGAGGATCAAAGGGCTCAAACAGATGCCATATGCTGCCTGGTTAAAGAAACTCCAGCTCTACTCAGTGTCATACCGCCTGTTCAGAGGCGATCTGTGCCTGACGTATAAAGCCATGTCCAACCCGGAATTAATGGACATGCTGCACCTCAGAAAATCCAAATCCCATTGTGCTACGCACTCGAGAGACTTGAACCTCAGCACTGAAAAAAATAGGACATGCTGGAGGGACAGATTCATAACCCAGAGGCTCCCTTCACTCTGGAATAAAATCCCAGTCCAGGTTAGGCAGAGTCCCTCATTGACCCTCTTAAAGAGGAATCTTGATGAGTGGATGGGAGATCGTAGGTTTACCCCGGGTATCACTTCTGTGTCACTGTTAGACAGAGGCACAGTATACTAACCTCGAAAAAGGGCATAGCAAAATAAATTTAAAATGGGTGGCGAAAGCCAAACACATTCTGGCTAGGCTTATAAATGCCCTAGGGCAGATAGCCTAGTATGAACCTATGAACTGTTAAACAGGTAGATGTGACTTTTTTTTTTCCCGAAATCTCTATTTCAATTTTCTTTTTTCAAAAAACAATACGGTAACTCAAAATAGATGTGACTATTTGAATTGTTCAATAGTAAATGCATAGACATTTCAGTATTAATTAGAATATCCGACTGCTGAACAACATTAACTAGGGAGGATTTTTGGTACTCCAAAAATCCATTAAGGACAGCAGCAACCCTCCATACAGGCCTATTGTATCAGCTCCTAGATGCAACAGTCATTTTTGGCAAATTTTCTGGACAAGAGTCTAAACCCTTTAGTTCAGAATAATCAATTACTTAAAGGACTCCTGGATCCTGCTCAATGAATTAAAACATTCCAACTTTAAAGGTGAAGAGGTCATACTTTGCCCGCTAAATGTTCATTCCCTTTATACCAGCATCAAAATGAAGAACTTTGTATGGATTATTGTCCTAATGGAAGTAGTGTTTTTTTTTGATAAAGCATATTCCATTAAAAAGTGGTGTGGCTATGGGGTCTACAGTAGCCCCTTAGTTTACCGGAAGGGCACTATTTAAGAAATTTACCATCATTTAAGTTACTCAAGTTTTATAAATGATACATATATGACCTTTTTTATTTGGGCAGGAACCTTAGAAGAGCTGGAGCAATTTGTTTTACAAATTTAACAGTGTGAAGTGGTTAAACTTTACTTTGGGAAATGCAGGGACTACTGTATCATTTTTGGATTTGGATGTCAGTTTAGATCACCAAACACCAGCGTTTTATAGTAATATTAATAGGAGGACACGTTTGTAAATTATTACTTCCATAGCCACCATTCTATTTATATGAAATATATTTTTCATGCCCAAATGATTTGTTTTAGTAAGCTAATAAGTAGGGATCAGACATTTTTTCAGGAGGTCGAATTTTTAATCAAGTTGTTTGAAGATAGGGCATATCCCAGTAAGAAACTTAGGGAAATTTGTCAAGAAGCAGCAAGAAAGATAGACCTATTTTCCTCCAATTTTAAAGGATTTCTCGTTTTAAACAAGAAGCTGAAGTGGACACGGAGTTTGTAGAACACAAATGTGCTTTTCCCTTGCCTAAAAATGTTGATAGTGAAGGTATTAGGAACATTATGAAACAGAACTGGAGAATTGTACAAGGTAATGCTGAGGTAGTTGTAAGATTTTAGGTGGGGGAATGATGAGTTTGTTAAAGTTGTAGGTGATTCCCCTAAGTTTAGAATTTAAAAAAGCAGCAAAATTTGAAAAATGCGAGAAGACAGGAGGATCCAAGCTGTATTCTGCTGAAATAGCTGATGCATGTATCTTGATGGAAGAATAGGACAGGCCTGTATGGAAGAGCTCCGCCAAGTACTCCAGGATGTTGGCTATGTTCACCAGTGTCACATCTTGCCCCTTTGCAGTACTCCAGATGAGATATCTTCCATTTTGCTGCATAATTCTTTCTTGTTGAAGGTCTACGAGCCTCCAGGATTATGTCTTTAACCCTTTGGGATAAATTTGGGTTAATTGCTGTTATGTAATGTTCCAGGCAGTTAGCTGCAGAGTTTTCAGGTTTGGATGCAGGATGTTGTAGTTGTTCTGTGTCAATCAGGGGCAGTGTCCATATTTGTTCCCGGGACATGCTCCTCAGCAGTGGATACCAATGTTGTCTTGGCCAGTCTGGAGCTATCAGAATGATCCTCGGACGTTCCTCTTTGATCTTCAGAAGCACCTTGTGCATCAAAGGAAGTGGTGGGAATGCGTATGCTATCAGGCTTTTCCAACTGAAAGATAGGGAGTCCACCTTCCAAGCAAGTGGGTGGTACGTCCTTGAGCAGAATTTCTTTAACTGGTGATTGAATGGGGATGCAAACAAGTCTATTTGTGGTAATCGCCATTCTCTTGTGATGGCTTTGAAGATGTCCGGATGCAGCATCCATTCGTGGGCATCTGTTGTAGTTCTGCTTAATATGTCTGCTAGAATGTTTTCCTTCCCTGGTACATAAATTGCCTGTAACTGAATGTTGTAGCTCAGAGCCACATCCCATAGGTCCAGTGCCAGCCGGCATAGAGGATATGAGTGTGTGCCTCCCTGTTTGTTGATGTACCACATAACTGTGGTGTTGTCTGTCCTTATAATCAACTGTCCTTCTTGGAGAAAAGGTCTGAATGCCTGGATTGCCAATTTTACTGCCATCATTTCTTTTAGATTTATGTGCAGGTGCAGCTGGTCTTGAGTCCATAGGCCTTGAATGCACTTGCCCAGCATGTGTGCCCCCCAACCGAGGTCTGAGGCATCTGTCGTCATGGTTGACTTTTGCAGAAGGGCAATCCTGTGTTTGATTGGCAGGCCTGAGCCCACCATAGGAACTCTTGCTTCAGGCATGGGATCATTGGAATTTTGGTTTCTAGGCTGTGCTTGTGCTGGGACCACAAATTCTTTAGGTACCACTGTAGCTTTCTCATATGCAGCCTGGCATGAGGGACCAGTATTGTGCAGGATGCCACGAAGCCTAGAGCTTGTAGCACTTTTCTTGCAGTTAGATGGTTCTGCTTTGTTAATGCCAAGAAGTAGAGAGGAAGTTGCTCTTTCTTTTCTGCAGTTAGAAATGCCATTTGTTTTGATGTGTCCAGTTCTGCACCCAGAAAGGTTATTCTTTGGGATGGAATCAGCCTTGACTTTTTTGTATTGACTGTATATCCCAGGGCTTGCAGCAGGTAAATGACTTTTTGTAAGTCATCTGTTAGTTTGATTTTGTTGTCCGCTTGTATCAGGCAGTCGTCCAGGTAGGGATAGATTTGAATCCCCTGAAGTCTGCAATGAGCGATTACTGATGCCAGGCATTTCGTGAACACTCTGGGCGCAGTAGATAAGCCAAAGGGCAATGCTGAGAATTGATAATGCTCTAATCCTGCAAGAAATCTGAGGTATCTTCTGCAAATTGGTCTTATGGGGACGTGCAGGTATGCCTCCTTGAGATCTAGAGTTACCAGCCAAGACTCCTTGCCCAGCATGGGAAGAAGCTGCTGTATGGTCAGCATTTTGAATTCTGGAACAATGAGGAATGTGTTTAAAGCGGACAGGTCTAGAATAGGCCTCCATTTGTTTTCTTTTCTTGGTACCAGGAAGAGTCTGGAGTAAAATCCCTTTCCTTGCTCCACAGATGGTACCTTTTCCACAGCTCTCTTTCTTAATAATTGAGATATTTGCTTTAGAGCTTCTGTCCTTTGAGTAGGTGGTAGGTTTGGCATTCCTCTCTTTCCTGGTAGAGTATGGAAATGGAACCTGTAACCTTGGTCTATAGTTTGCAAAATCCATTTTTCTCTTGTAATGCAATGCCAGTTTTTTGAAAATAAGGTTAGCTTTCCGCCTAAGGGTGCTTCTAGTTGTTCCCTGGTAGGCGGTGCCACCGCCAAGTCACTGTGATTGAGTTGTTGTAGTGGTGGTGGCTGTATCCGTGCCTCTCTGGTTGTTACCTTGCCACTGGCGTCCCCTGTAGGCACCCCTGGATTGGTTTCTGCCTCTAGAGCCTATTCCTGCCTCTTTGTGCCTTAGAGGAGTCCGGAAAGGACCAATTCTTGGAGGGCCAGTTCCTGCTAAACCTTGGAGGTTGAACTTGTAAGAAATCTTTCACTGTTTGTACAGATTTTGCTTTCTCTTCCATCTTTTTTAGTACCTGCTGTGCAGGGGAACCAAATAAATTGACCTTGTCCATAGGTGCATCCAAAAGCTTAGATTTGACATGGTCTGGTAATGCCTGTTCTTTCAACCATGCATGCCTCCTGATAACTGTGCCAGTCATGGCTGATCTAAAGGAAGCCTCCAGTGCAACATAGCCACATTTTAAAGAATGGTTACTAACCTGCTGTATGTTATGTACCATTTCTTGAACATACTTATCTAAAGATTCTTCAGAGGACAGCTTTTTAGTCAACTGGTCAAGCATAAACTCTTGATATTGAATCATATGAAATTGGCAGTTCAAAGCTCTAGCTGAAAAAGTAGCAGAGGTGTAAACTTTTTTACCCCATCTCTCTAAGGACCTGGATTCCCTTTCAGAGGGGAGGGGGTTTTTAGTAGAAGTAGCTGCTACAGCTTTAGGACCCTGGGAGATGGTCTCTGGATCTGCAAAAGGAGCCTTATGTAAATGGTGACGAGTGTCCGGGACCCTGTAAAACCTATCGGGCTTAGCAGGAGCCGGAGGTAAAGAATCAGGAGCAGTGCAAGCATCATTAAATGCATCATCAACAACAGAAAGAACTGGAGGTATAGCTAAAGGCCTATGCTGTGGCAAATGTAGAAGGGTCCTGAGCCTTTTTCTGGAGTCTGACAATATCTTGGCCCTGCCACTGAAATTGTTCCCTCATAGCATGCAAGGTTTCCCCAAAGGAAAATTCCTCAGGAGGAGAGGCTGAAGGGATGGACTCTTCAGCATCAGAGTCTTCGTAAGGAGAATAAGAAGCCTCAGGAGGGTCTGTATGTGCTGAGTCATCAGAGGAATCATCTGTGGATACTGGCTCAGGGGGCTCTGCTCTAGGCCTCTTTTCTGGAGGAGGGAGAGAGGCCCTGTCTGGATGAGGCTGGGCTCCCAGATTAAAGAGATGAGATCCTCAGCCAAGAAAGCATATGGGAGCTGGTGCTGGGCCTGTGAGAGGGGGGCTTGGCAGGCACAGGTTTTGATGCTTTGGCTGCTTTAGCCCTGGCAAAGGCCTTAATAGACATAGCTGGAGGAGGCCTAGCAGCTCCACGTGCAGGGGTTGAAATATCCAGGGGAATGGTGTCTGATAAATCCTGTGAAACCGCAACAGAAGGTTGGATTTCAGAAGCCGTTTCTACCAGGTTAGAAGAGGTCTTGGTAGAAGGCATGATATCGGCTGAAGAAAGAACCGCTTGCTCGGCTTCGGCCGAAACAGAGACACTCGTGGTTTGCTAAACCGCGGTTGCGGCCGAAACCGCGAACCGCGAGTATCGGTCCTTTTCTTTGCGTTTTTTTGGTAATTTGCGTAGTCGGAGGATCCGACGGCATAATGTAGGCAAAATCGGAGCCGAAAATCTGTTCAGCAAACTCCGACAGACGTCTAAGCGTCCGTCGGTTAAAAGAAGCACAGGCTAGACAAGCTGCTACGTCGTGGTCTGGGCCTAAACAATGTATGCAATAGGAGTGGAAATCTTTATGAGGTATTTGTTTCCCACAAGATAAACAGTTATTCACTTTCTCTGACATCGGCTGAGGCAAGAAAGAGTCCCCAACGGGGTACTTAGCTTTATGGAAGTCTTGAATATTCGGAGTAGTAATCTCTGGATCTGACCGACCGGCACTTGCGAACAGCTTCTGCTTCGGGCGCCACGCGGCAAGAAAGACTGAGGAAAATGGCGTCGGCTGATGCCTTTATACCCGAAGAACTGCCGCAATGATGTCGGGTGAAGTGCGACACCAGCCGAAGCCAGACCCAGACTTTGGAATCCGGCCGACAGAAGGGCTGCCTGACGACAGGACAACCCATTTGTAAAGACTGCAGATGCATCCTTGAAGGACATCTAGAGACCTTGCATTATGAAAGGTGATTAGAGCAACCAGTGAATTAGATTCTTGCAAAGGTTTGTAAGACGCACTTCGAAGGACATCGGTTGGCAACTGATGGAACACTGAACTTCTAGAGTCTACTGGAGCCAAGTTATTTGGCAAGAGGGACCAAAATGTTGGATGGAGCCATGAAATCCAACAAATGACACATCATGCCCACCAATTGTTTTTGGGATGAAAAAACTGGAACAGAAACTGTCAAAAGTCGATAACTTGCTCAATGGAAGTTTTGCTATCACATGAATTGTGTCATAACTCTTCTGCCTATAAACTCACTTCTGCAGGATGGAATTTGGACTTCCTGAGCATCACAGTAAACCCCAACATGGAACAAATGTGAATCAAGGTGTTCATTGCTTGGATAAGGAGATTCCTGGTAGGGGTAGAAATGAGCAAACTGTCCGATTACAGGAACACCCCCCCCTTGTGTATAATTCCCCTCCACAAATTTAGTCCCTTTCCAAAAAAAGGGGAATCTGGCACAAAAACAAATTTGAAAACCCCCCCTTTTGGCTTCTTTTAAGATGAAAATTGTTCTTTTAAAAAAAGGGAAAAG